>NC_133328.1:310985117-311051388 GCF_042186555.1 Aquarana catesbeiana
CGTCTCGCATAGGTTACGTCTCACATGTCACTCGCTGATATTCGTGTAGAGAGCAGAGACATGGTCGTGAGCAACACTACACACAGTCAATTTTCTTTAAAAGCTGCCCGTTATGGGCAGGAGAAGATGTGGATCCTCAGTTAGAACCAATCAATTTTCGGATGGGAACATTTAGAGATTGTGAATATTTAAGTCATTGTTCCAAAAATGGGGATAAATTAAATTCATTGTTCAATCCAAAAGGCTGCATGCTGTTTAAATAGAAGATCCACATCTTCTCCTTCTGACATAAGATCTTATCAAAATCTCCACGTCTATGGGGCAAATTAAGCTTGTATATACCCTTAACCCTAAGGCCATCCGGTTTACCTTCATGTTTATCAAGAAAGTGCAATGATAGTGGCCGGTCATCATCCTTGTTGATAATACTTTGGATGTGTTCGCCAGTTCTGACTTTTAGCTCTCTTTTGGTCTTGCCAACATAGATAAGGCCACACGGGCAGGTCAACATATAGACTACCCGTGTGGTTGTACAGTTGATAAAATTATTGATTCTAAATTGTCTTTTATTGTCAGAACTGGCGAACACATCCGTCCTATCCACGTGTCTACATATATGGCATCTACCGCAACTGTACATACCCCTAAGGGGTGGAAGATCAGTAAGCCAGCTGCGTTTTTTAGGGCGGGTGTACTCTGAGTGTACCAGGCGATCCCTTAAATTTGTAGCTCTACGGGCAGTGAGCAGAGGTTTTTTGCTGACAAGCTTTCCCAAAATGGGGGCCTCAGATAAAATGTGCCAATGTCGGCCCAGAATTTCTTTGATTTGGTCCCACTGGGTACCAAATTTGGTAATGATTCTAAGGGGAGGGTGGCTTGAGGTTTTTGCTTTTTCTTTAGTAGAGTTCACCAACAAAGACGATCTATTTGTCTGTAGTGCTCTTTTTCTAGCACGTCTGATGTCCGTATGCGAGTAACCCCTATCACGAAACCTTCATGTAGGTCATACATTTCCCTGTGGAAATCCCCCTCCTCTGAACAGTTCCTTCTTGCGCGGAGGAACTGTCCCACGGGGATACCCCGTTTCAGAGATGCGGGATGGTGGCTAGACGCCAGCAGCAAAGTGTTTGCCGCTGTGTCTTTTCGAAAGGTTTTTGTATGTAACTTATCATCCCTGGACAACACCGTAAGGTCCAGAAATGGCAATTCATTGGTGTCATACGTATATGTTAACCTAATATTACAGTCGTTGTCATTAAGTTCATTAATGAATTGTGTCAATTCAGATGGCAGGCCGTCCCAAATCATGATCACGTCATCGATGTACCTCAGCACAAACGACAGTGGCTGAGGTACATCAACGAGGGGTACACACACTCAGACTCCCAAAAGCCAAGGTGCAGGCATGCATATGATGGGGCCATGGGGCACCCATCGATGTGCCCCTAATTTGTTTGTAATATATCCCAAGAAATTGGAAATAATTGTTTTCTAACATAAATTGCAATAGTTCAATGATAAATTCATTTTGGCCTGCTAATGACGGAAATTTATTTTCCAAAAAGAATTGTGTCGCTGCTAGTCCCCATCTGTGCGGAATTGACGTGTATAACGACTCCACGTCAATTCCGACCAGTAACATACCTTTGGGTATCAATATGTCTTCCAGGTGCCCCAAAACATCCCGTGTATCCTGAACATATGATGGTAGTTCATGTACAAGTTCTTTAATCAGTGCGTCCACGTACTTACCGACCCTCTCGAGGGGACCCTTTACAGCTGATACAATTGGTCTCCCCGGGGGGTCGGTAATGGACTTATGTAGTTTAGGAATTGTGTATAGGGTAGGGATGTTGAATTCACTGACTCTGAGGTATTCGAGTTCCCTTTTGGTAATTAGACCTGCTTCAAGGGCTAGTTCAAGTTTAAAGTTTAAGTCTGATATCATTTGGGGAAAGGGGTTCTGGTATAGACGTAGATATGTAGATCCATCACGGAGAAGGCGCATGGTTTGCTCCTCATATAGAGTATGTGACATAAGGACCGTGTTGCCTCCCTTATCGCTTGCTTTAATAACAATATCCTTTGCATTTTCTAATTCCCGTAGGGCCCTTCTCTCTTCCCGGCTAAGATTGTCATATCCTTTATATTCCCAATTGACCCCCATAAGGTCCCTTTTTACTTGTTCCAAAAAGAGCTGGATATGTCTATGTTTGGACAGGGGGGGCATTTTTTGGGATTTAATCGTCAGTTGGGATGGGCGGGGGCAGCTAGGCGACACTTGGGTGGCTTCCCCTTCTGAGTTCCACTGTTGATTTTCATCAAGGAGGGCTATTAGGGCTTCGAGAGAGTCGCGCTCTTGTTTGTCTAGTTGGTCCGCGTCTATATCTTGGGTGTCCCTCTTTGCATGCCAGTACCTAAAAATTAATTTCCTCAAGAACAAATTGATATCTTTGAAGACCTCAAATTCGCTCATCGTTGTAGTGGGGGAGAATGTTAGGTCTTTTTGCAGCAGTGAAATGTGGTGGTGATTTAGGGGGAAATCTGATAGGTTAACAACCTTCAGATCAGATTGTATTTGTTCTGAGTGGTCACTAGATTGATTTACTTCGCTATTTAAAGCTTGCGTGGCCCTGACCTGAGTTCCCTTTGATTTTCCCTTCCTTCCTTTCCCTTTCCCCGGTTTCCTCTGTTGGTTTGAGCCTGGGTCTTGGTCATGGATGTGGTTGGTTGGGTGCCTGTCCTGGGGATGGTGTCCCCTTCCTGATCTAAAAAAGCCACGGTTTTCTCTGGTTGTTCAGGGTCACTGTCAGTAGATGTATATCTAGGTCTAGATGTACCTGATCGATTTCTCCTGCCCTTGCGTGATCTACTCCTCCCTCGAGGTACTGTGGGGTCAAAGATATCTCCTTTCTCCCAATCTAAAAGATTTTGCTTAAATTTCTCTTGTTTAGTGATTTTAAGGGTTTTTTGTGTCTTTTCAACCTCCTTCTTGAGCGAGTCATTGTATTTGTTGAAATCCTGATCATTTTTATATGGCTCTAGCAGCTGTGCACTGATATCGATCTCTTTTTTGAGGTCATCCAATTGTATTTGTTCTTCATTGATAATCATGTGCAGAACTGCTAGTCCACGATCGAGACAACTTTGTTTCCATATTTCCAGGAACCTCGGTGTATGTAGATGAGCAGCAGGTACTACTCTTTCCCTCAGCCCTCTAGGAATAACTTTATGTTCAATGTGGGACTTCAATGAGGAAATGTCCCATTTCCTATTAAGGAATTTTATAGTTAATTTTTTATGATTCTTAAACAATTTTTTAAGAGTCTCATCATGGTTGGATGCAGCTGGAGTTTCACTAGAAAACGCAGACTGTATCTCTAAGTCAATCTCATCCGCCAGTACATACGCCATTGTTCCCGGGAAGGGGAGGAGGGGGGAAACCAGGAAAAAAAAAAAAAAAAAGAAGGGGGGAAGGAGGAACGGGGGGGGGGGGGGAAACAGGGAGGGGGGCCGGGGGGGGGGGGGGAAGGAAAGGAGGGAACAGGGATTCAATCACAAGATTTAAAGCAGTTGCTCAACAAGCCAATATAGATATGTTAAAAACATGGTTATAGAGTCTAATCTTAAACATATGCACTAGGGTGTGCAATTAAAAACCATGGGGTGGATGCCGTTACTGCCTGACACGGAGACTAAGGGTCCAGAAAGGAAGTCAAATCCTACAATGATGCATATGAAAAGAAAAGGGGGGAAGGACACCTTAAAGTCGTCCAATAGTAGGTTCTGGGGTGACAAACGGGGGAAGGGGAATTCCCTCCCACTGTGGTAATTAATCAAATTAATATGTCTCTCATGTCACCCGTATCATTAATCATATAACTCAGTGGTATGTAGCTGACTAGCTGTCAAACGGTTGTTCAATGGACCATAAAGCATATATAAGAAAGGGAAGGAAGGGGTCAAGAGGAGATCCCCCCAAAAAAAAAGATGGTCCGCTCAAGAACAAACAGTTGAACCTACAAAAACTTTATTGTGTCACAATATGTAGAAACATAATCCAACAACCATGTGTATTTAAAAATAGGGCAGATAAAAGTCCTATTGTGTGCTGGTGGCCACCACAGACATTACACATATATCTCATGCATTCATGCACTCACACTCATCAATTAAAGTCACTAGAGACCCGGGTCTATACTATTTCACTGGAATTCCAGAGCTGGATTGGCTACATAAGTGGGTAGACTAGGTCCTTGTAGGTAAAGTGCAAGTGCTAATACACAACAAAAGTCCCCTCGGATGTGAACCAATGGCTGGTTAGACATATATATGTGTCAATCAACCAGAGCCAAGGAAGGAAACGGTGTCCTGATTGTGTGGTGAACAATTGCAACTCAAGCAACCTCACATAGAGGGCTTTTAAGGATGGACGGAAAATGGCCATAAACAAAATGCCTCATGAATGTGAGGGTACATTTTAGCTCACCGTCTGACGTCTTCAATGAAGAAGGAGTAGAGCCCAAAGGAGTTGCTGATGGCCGCGTTCGTGTGGGTTTGAAAACACGTTCATGCGGTATTAGCTTGTTGTGGGCATGAGCGGGTTACTTCCGGGTATCCTCCGGCAGAAGGTAAGGTGAGTCACAAGGGTCAAGATTGTTAGTGTCTCATATCCAATGGTATAAGCAATCCGGAGAGACGCTCGGCGTCCGTGTTCACCGCAGAGGTTTCACCTGATATCCCAAATCTTGATTGATCCGATCAGGATCGTTAGAGATGTTCACATCCAATTTGGAAGGATATTGTAGTTAGAGTGTGAGAGTCTGTGTGCCACCTGCACATGGGTCAAATGCTGAGCGCTTTCGCTTGTTGCCAAGCTTCCTCAGAGCTAATGTGGTATCAGTAGCTGGATGTTTAAATAGCCAGAGGGCTAGTGTTCAATTTCCTGTCTTCTTAATTAACACCTGAATACCATAGCTTGACCATAATTGCAATCACCAAGAATGTGCCAATCACACCCATACATACATCTATTTAGACAAAACCATTGAGGGTAATGGATACATAGAGATTCAATCTGATTGACTTGTGTATGTGGTCAGATTTGAATATTGCATCTCTTACCATCATGAAATAACGGAAAAAGGCTTGTCAAGCAACTGCTATCAATACATAAAAGCCAATTGAGGAATGCTGCATTTCCAAAAACAAACCGTGCATATATAACCATATACTAAATAATAATAATAATAATAAGATAGTCAAAATAGTGATATATGGGAGCAAGAGGGAACAGTCTATTGTTCCGAATTAAATTGCAACACATATCATCATCCTGACAATAAACAGAGATGTCCCAATAGTTGATCAAAAATTGCATGGCATACACACACGGAATAAAAATAATGAGTATGAATATATGCAACCAACCATCGCTTTGGCCAGATTAAATGGCAGCTCACGTCCCATGTATTGTCATCCACACACGGGATAAAAACATTGTTACCAGTGAGATTGCCTGTGAAGTCGCATAGGACAAATTAGTACATAGTGATTCCGGATAGTCCAGATATGTAGTTACATATAGGCATTGCACTGGTATTACCCGCACATGGAACAACAGAATAATCTGTTGTACAGATTATAATTTAAAATATGAAAATTTCATAATCTGGGGGCAGTGCGGCTTCAATTCAATCAGTTGGTTGGTAGCCAAATGATCGAGGCAAGCTGGGATGGAATGAGGTCATGGGCCACCGTCTCGCATAGGTTACGTCTCACATGTCACTCGCTGATATTCGTGTAGAGAGCAGAGACATGGTCGTGAGCAACACTACACACAGTCAATTTTCTTTAAAAGCTGCCCGTTATGGGCAGGAGAAGATGTGGATCCTCAGTTAGAACCAATCAATTTTCGGATGGGAACATTTAGATTGTGAATATTTAAGTCATTGTTCCAAAAATGGGGATAAATTAAATTCATTGTTCAATCCAAAAGGCTGCATGCTGTTTAAATAGAAGATCCACATCTTCTCCTTCTGACATAAGATCTTATCAAAATCTCCACGTCTATGGGGCAAATTAAGCTTGTATATACCCTTAACCCTAAGGCCATCCGGTTTACCTTCATGTTTATCAAGAAAGTGCAATGATAGTGGCCGGTCATCATCCTTGTTGATAATACTTTGGATGTGTTCGCCAGTTCTGACTTTTAGCTCTCTTTTGGTCTTGCCAACATAGATAAGGCCACACGGGCAGGTCAACATATAGACTACCCGTGTGGTTGTACAGTTGATAAAATTATTGATTCTAAATTGTCTTTTATTGTCAGAACTGGCGAACACATCCGTCCTATCCACGTGTCTACATATATGGCATCTACCGCAACTGTACATACCCCTAAGGGGTGGAAGATCAGTAAGCCAGCTGCGTTTTTTAGGGCGGGTGTACTCTGAGTGTACCAGGCGATCCCTTAAATTTGTAGCTCTACGGGCAGTGAGCAGAGGTTTTTTGCTGACAAGCTTTCCCAAAATGGGGGCCTCAGATAAAATGTGCCAATGTCGGCCCAGAATTTCTTTGATTTGGTCCCACTGGGTACCAAATTTGGTAATGATTCTAAGGGGAGGGTGGCTTGAGGTTTTTGCTTTTTCTTTAGTAGAGTTCACCAACAAAGACGATCTATTTGTCTGTAGTGCTCTTTTTCTAGCACGTCTGATGTCCGTATGCGAGTAACCCCTATCACGAAACCTTCCATGTAGGTCATACATTTCCCTGTGGAAATCCCCCTCCTCTGAACAGTTCCTTCTTGCGCGGAGGAACTGTCCCACGGGGATACCCCGTTTCAGAGATGCGGGATGGTGGCTAGACGCCAGCAGCAAAGTGTTTGCCGCTGTGTCTTTTCGAAAGGTTTTTGTATGTAACTTATCATCCCTGACAAACACCGTAAGGTCCAGAAATGGCAATTCATTGGTGTCATACGTATATGTTAACCTAATATTACAGTCGTTGTCATTAAGTTCATTAATGAATTGTGTCAATTCAGATGGCAGGCCGTCCCAAATCATGATCACGTCATCGATGTACCTCAGCCACAAACGACAGTGGCTGAGGTACATCAACGAGGGGTACACACACTCAGACTCCCAAAAGCCAAGGTGCAGGCATGCATATGATGGGGCCCATGGGGCACCCATCGATGTGCCCCTAATTTGTTTGTAATATATCCCAAGAAATTGGAAATAATTGTTTTCTAACATAAATTGCAATAGTTCAATGATAAATTCATTTTGGCCTGCTAATGACGGAAATTTATTTTCCAAAAAGAATTGTGTCGCTGCTAGTCCCCATCTGTGCGGAATTGACGTGTATAACGACTCCACGTCAATTCCGACCAGTAACATACCTTTGGGTATCAATATGTCTTCCAGGTGCCCCAAAACATCCCGTGTATCCTGAACATATGATGGTAGTTCATGTACAAGTTCTTTAATCAGTGCGTCCACGTACTTACCGACCCTCTCGAGGGGACCCTTTACAGCTGATACAATTGGTCTCCCCGGGGGGTCGGTAATGGACTTATGTAGTTTAGGAATTGTGTATAGGGTAGGGATGTTGAATTCACTGACTCTGAGGTATTCGAGTTCCCTTTTGGTAATTAGACCTGCTTCAAGGGCTAGTTCAAGTTTAAAGTTTAAGTCTGATATCATTTGGGGAAAGGGGTTCTGGTATAGACGTAGATATGTAGATCCATCACGGAGAAGGCGCATGGTTTGCTCCTCATATAGAGTATGTGACATAAGGACCGTGTTGCCTCCCTTATCGCTTGCTTTAATAACAATATCCTTTGCATTTTCTAATTCCCGTAGGGCCCTTCTCTCTTCCCGGCTAAGATTGTCATATCCTTTATATTCCCAATTGACCCCCATAAGGTCCCTTTTTACTTGTTCCAAAAAGAGCTGGATATGTCTATGTTTGGACAGGGGGGGCATTTTTTGGGATTTAATCGTCAGTTGGGATGGGCGGGGGCAGCTAGGCGACACTTGGGTGGCTTCCCCTTCTGAGTTCCACTGTTGATTTTCATCAAGGAGGGCTATTAGGGCTTCGAGAGAGTCGCGCTCTTGTTTGTCTAGTTGGTCCGCGTCTATATCTTGGGTGTCCCTCTTTGCATGCCAGTACCTAAAAATTAATTTCCTCAAGAACAAATTGATATCTTTGAAGACCTCAAATTCGCTCATCGTTGTAGTGGGGGAGAATGTTAGGTCTTTTTGCAGCAGTGAAATGTGGTGGTGATTTAGGGGGAAATCTGATAGGTTAACAACCTTCAGATCAGATTGTATTTGTTCTGAGTGGTCACTAGATTGATTTACTTCGCTATTTAAAGCTTGCGTGGCCCTGACCTGAGTTCCCTTTGATTTTCCCTTCCTTCCTTTCCCTTTCCCCGGTTTCCTCTGTTGGTTTGAGCCTGGGTCTTGGTCATGGATGTGGTTGGTTGGGTGCCTGTCCTGGGGATGGTGTCCCCTTCCTGATCTAAAAAAGCCACGGTTTTCTCTGGTTGTTCAGGGTCACTGTCAGTAGATGTATATCTAGGTCTAGATGTACCTGATCGATTTCTCCTGCCCTTGCGTGATCTACTCCTCCCTCGAGGTACTGTGGGGTCAAAGATATCTCCTTTCTCCCAATCTAAAAGATTTTGCTTAAATTTCTCTTGTTTAGTGATTTTAAGGGTTTTTTGTGTCTTTTCAACCTCCTTCTTGAGCGAGTCATTGTATTTGTTGAAATCCTGATCATTTTTATATGGCTCTAGCAGCTGTGCACTGATATCGATCTCTTTTTTGAGGTCATCCAATTGTATTTGTTCTTCATTGATAATCATGTGCAGAACTGCTAGTCCACGATCGAGACAACTTTGTTTCCATATTTCCAGGAACCTCGGTGTATGTAGATGAGCAGCAGGTACTACTCTTTCCCTCAGCCCTCTAGGAATAACTTTATGTTCAATGTGGGACTTCAATGAGGAAATGTCCCATTTCCTATTAAGGAATTTTATAGTTAATTTTTTATGATTCTTAAACAATTTTTTAAGAGTCTCATCATGGTTGGATGCAGCTGGAGTTTCACTAGAAAACGCAGACTGTATCTCTAAGTCAATCTCATCCGCCAGTACATACGCCATTGTTCCCGGGAAGGGGAGGAGGGGGGAAACCAGGAAAAAAAAAAAAAAAAGAAGGGGGGAAGGAGGAACGGGGGGGGGGGGGGAAACAGGGAGGGGGGCCGGGGGGGGGGGGGGGAAGGAAAGGAGGGAACAGGGATTCAATCACAAGATTTAAAGCAGTTGCTCAACAAGCCAATATAGATATGTTAAAAACATGGTTATAGAGTCTAATCTTAAACATATGCACTAGGGTGTGCAATTAAAAACCATGGGGTGGATGCCGTTACTGCCTGACACGGAGACTAAGGGTCCAGAAAGGAAGTCAAATCCTACAATGATGCATATGAAAAGAAAAGGGGGGAAGGACACCTTAAAGTCGTCCAATAGTAGGTTCTGGGGTGACAAACGGGGGAAGGGGAATTCCCTCCCACTGTGGTAATTAATCAAATTAATATGTCTCTCATGTCACCCGTATCATTAATCATATAACTCAGTGGTATGTAGCTGACTAGCTGTCAAACGGTTGTTCAATGGACCATAAAGCATATATAAGAAAGGGAAGGAAGGGGTCAAGAGGAGATCCCCCCAAAAAAAAAGATGGTCCGCTCAAGAACAAACAGTTGAACCTACAAAAACTTTATTGTGTCACAATATGTAGAAACATAATCCAACAACCATGTGTATTTAAAAATAGGGCAGATAAAAGTCCTATTGTGTGCTGGTGGCCACCACAGACATTACACAAATATCTCATGCATTCATGCACTCACACTCATCAATTAAAGTCACTAGAGACCCGGGTCTATACTATTTCACTGGAATTCCAGAGCTGGATTGGCTACATAAGTGGGTAGACTAGGTCCTTGTAGGTAAAGTGCAAGTGCTAATACACAACAAAAGTCCCCTCGGATGTGAACCAATGGCTGGTTAGACATATATATGTGTCAATCAACCAGAGCCAAGGAAGGAAACGGTGTCCTGATTGTGTGGTGAACAATTGCAACTCAAGCAACCTCACATAGAGGGCTTTTAAGGATGGACGGAAAATGGCCATAAACAAAATGCCTCATGAATGTGAGGGTACATTTTAGCTCACCGTCTGACGTCTTCAATGAAGAAGGAGTAGAGCCCAAAGGAGTTGCTGATGGCCGCGTTCGTGTGGGTTTGAAAACACGTTCATGCGGTATTAGCTTGTTGTGGGCATGAGCGGGTTACTTCCGGGTATCCTCCGGCAGAAGGTAAGGTGAGTCACAAGGGTCAAGATTGTTAGTGTCTCATATCCAATGGTATAAGCAATCCGGAGAGACGCTCGGCGTCCGTGTTCACCGCAGAGGTTTCACCTGATATCCCAAATCTTGATTGATCCGATCAGGATCGTTAGAGATGTTCACATCCAATTTGGAAGGATATTGTAGTTAGAGTGTGAGAGTCTGTGTGCCACCTGCACATGGGTCAAATGCTGAGCGCTTTCGCTTGTTGCCAAGCTTCCTCAGAGCTAATGTGGTATCAGTAGCTGGATGTTTAAATAGCCAGAGGGCTAGTGTTCAATTTCCTGTCTTCTTAATTAACACCTGAATACCATAGCTTGACCATAATTGCAATCACCAAGAATGTGCCAATCACACCCATACATACATCTATTTAGACAAAACCATTGAGGGTAATGGATACATAGAGATTCAATCTGATTGACTTGTGTATGTGGTCAGATTTGAATATTGCATCTCTTACCATCATGAAATAACGGAAAAAAGCTTGTCAAGCAACTGCTATCAATACATAAAAGCCAATTGAGGAATGCTGCATTTCCAAAAACAAACCGTGCATATATAACCATATACTAAATAATAATAATAATAATAAGATAGTCAAAATAGTGATATATGGGAGCAAGAGGGAACAGTCTATTGTTCCGAATTAAATTGCAACACATATCATCATCCTGACAATAAACAGAGATGTCCCAATAGTTGATCAAAAATTGCATGGCATACACACACGGAATAAAAATAATGAGTATGAATATATGCAACCAACCATCGCTTTGGCCAGATTAAATGGCAGCTCACGTCCCATGTATTGTCATCCACACACGGGATAAAAACATTGTTACCAGTGAGATTGCCTGTGAAGTCGCATAGGACAAATTAGTACATAGTGATTCCGGATAGTCCAGATATGTAGTTACATATAGGCATTGCACTGGTATTACCCGCACATGGAACAACAGAATAATCTGTTGTACAGATTATAATTTAAAATATGAAAATTTCATAATCTGGGGGCAGTGCGGCTTCAATTCAATCAGTTGGTTGGTAGCCAAATGATCGAGGCAAGCTGGGATGGAATGAGGTCATGGGCCACCGTCTCGCATAGGTTACGTCTCACATGTCACTCGCTGATATTCGTGTAGAGAGCAGAGACATGGTCGTGAGCAACACTACACACAGTCAATTTTCTTTAAAAGCTGCCCGTTATGGGCAGGAGAAGATGTGGATCCTCAGTTAGAACCAATCAATTTTCGGATGGGAACATTTAGATTGTGAATATTTAAGTCATTGTTCCAAAAATGGGGATAAATTAAATTCATTGTTCAATCCAAAAGGCTGCATGCTGTTTAAATAGAAGATCCACATCTTCTCCTTCTGACATAAGATCTTATCAAAATCTCCACGTCTATGGGGCAAATTAAGCTTGTATATACCCTTAACCCTAAGGCCATCCGGTTTACCTTCATGTTTATCAAGAAAGTGCAATGATAGTGGCCGGTCATCATCCTTGTTGATAATACTTTGGATGTGTTCGCCAGTTCTGACTTTTAGCTCTCTTTTGGTCTTGCCAACATAGATAAGGCCACACGGGCAGGTCAACATATAGACTACCCGTGTGGTTGTACAGTTGATAAAATTACATACATACTTATGTAGCCAATCCAGCTCTGGAATTCCAGTGAAATAGTATAGACCCGGGTCTCTAGTGACTTTAATTGATGAGTGTGAGTGCATGAATGCATGAGATATATGTGTAATGTCTGTGGTGGCCACCAGCACACAATAGGACTTTTATCTGCCCTATTTTTAAATACACATGGTTGTTGGATTATGTTTCTACATATTGTGACACAATAAAGTTTTTGTAGGTTCAACTGTTTGTTCTTGAGCGGACCATCTTTTTTTGGGGGGGGATCTCCTCTTGACCCCTTCCTTCCCTTTCTTATAATATGCAAGTTATTGTCATAAAAAGTGTTTGGAGACCCGGGTCCTGCCCCAGGGGACATGGATCAATGCAAAAAAAAGGTTTTAAAAATGGCCGTTTTTTCAGGAGCAGTGATTTTAATAATGCTTAAAGTCAAACAATAAAAGTGTAATATCCCTTTATATTTCGTACCTGGGGGGTGTCTATAGTATGCCTGTAAAGGGGCGCATGTTTCCTGTGTTTAGAACAGTCTGACAGCAAAATGACATTTTGAAGGAAAAAACTCATTTAAAACTACCCGCGGCTATTGCATTGCCGACAATACACATAGAAGTTCATTGATAAAAACAGCATGGGAATTCCCCAAAGGGGAACCCCGAACCAAAATTTAAAAAAAAAAAGACGTGGGAGTCCCCCTAAATTCCATACCAGGCCCTTCAGGTCTGGTATGGATATTAAGGGGAACCCCGGCCAAAATTAAAAAAAAAAAATGACGTGGGGTTCCCCCTAAATTCCATACCAGACCCTTCAGGTCTGGTATGGATTTTAAGGGGAACCCCGCGCCAAAAAAAAAAAAACGGCGTGGGGTCCCCCCAAAAATCCATACTAGACCCTTATCCGAGCACGCAACCTGGCAGGCCGCAGGAAAAAAAGGGGGGGACGAGAGTGCGCCCCCCCTCCTGAACCGTACCAGGCCACATGCCCTCAACATTGGGAGGGTGCTTTGGGGTAGCCCCCTAAAACACCTTGTCCCCATGTTGATGAGGACAAGGGCCTCATCCCCACAACCCTGGCCGGTGGTTGTGGGGGTCTACGGGCGGGGGGCTTATCGGAATCTGGAAGCCCCCTTTAACAAGGGGACCCCCAGATCCCAGCCCCCCCCTGTGTGAAATGGTAAGGGGGTACTTACCCCTACCATTTCACTAAAAAACTGTCAAAAATGTTAAAAATGACAAGAGACAGTTTTTGACAATTCCTTTATTTAAATGCTTCTTCTATCTTCCTTCATCTTCTGGTTCTTCTGGTTCTTCTGGCTCTTCTGGTTCTTCCTCCGGCGTTCTCGTCCAGCATCTCCTCCGCGGCGTCTTCTATCTTCTTCTCCTCGGGCCGCTCCACACCCATGGCATTGGGGGGAGGCTCCCGCTCTTCTCTTCTTCTTTTCTTCTCTTCTTCTCTTCTTCTCTTCTTTATTTTCTTCTCCGGGCCGCTCCACCCATGCTGGCATGGAGGGAGGCTCCCGCTGTGTGACGGCGCTCCTCGTCTGACAGTTCTTAAATAACGGGGGGCGGGGCCACCCGGTGACCCGCCCCCCTCTGACGCACAGTAACTTGACGGGACTTCCCTGTGACGTCACGGGGAATGCCACAGGAAAGTCCCGTCATGTCCCGTGTGTCAGAGGGGGGCGGGGTCACCGGGTGGCCCCGCCCCCCGTTATTTAAGAACTGTCAGACGAGGAGCGCCGTCACACAGCGGGAGCCTCCCTCCATGCCAGCATGGGTGCGGAGCGGCCCGGAGAAGAAAATGAAGAAGAGAAGAAGAGAAGAAAAGAAGAAGAGAAGAGTGGGAGCCTCCCCCCCATGCCATGGGTGCGGAGCGGCCCGAGGAGAAGAAGATAGAAGACGCCGCGGAGGAGATGCTGGACGAGAACGCCGGAGGAAGAACCAGAAGAACCAGAAGATGAAGGAAGATAGAAGAAAGAAGAAGTATTTAAATAAAGGAATTGTCAAAAACTGTCTCTTGTCATTTTTAACATTTTTGACAGTTTTTTAGTGAAATGGTAGGGGTAAGTACCCCCTTACCATTTCACACGGGGGGGGGCCGGGATCTGGGGGTCCCCTTGTTAAAGGGGGCTTCCAGATTCCGATAAGCCCCCCCCCGCAGACCCCCACAATCACCGGCCAGGGTTGTGGGGATGAGGCCCTTGTCCTCATCAACATGGGGACAAGGTGTTTTGGGGGGCTACCCCAAAGCACCCTCCCAATGTTGAGGGCATGTGGCCTGGTACGGTTCAGGAGGGGGGGGCCGCACTCTCGTCCCCCCCTCTTTTCCTGCGGCCTGCCAGGTTGCGTGCTCGGATAAGGGTCTGGTATGGATTTTTGGGGGGACCCCACACCGTTTTTTTTTGTTTTTTTTTTGGCGCGGGGTTCCCCTTAAAATCCATACCAGACCTGAAGGGTCTGGTATGGAATTTAGGGGGAAACCCACGTCATTTTTTTTTTTTTTAATTTTGGCCGGGGTTCCCCTTAATATCCATATCAGACCTGAAGGGCCTGGTATGGAATTTAGGGGGACTCCCACGTCATTTTTTTTTTTAAATTTTGGTTCGGGGTTCCCCTTTGGGGAATTCCCATGCCGTTTTTATCAATGAACTTCTATGTGTATTGTCGGTAATGCAATAGCCGCGGGTAGTTTTAAATTAGTTTTTTCCTTCAAAATGTCATTTTGCTGTCAGACTGTTCTAAACACGGGAAACATGCGCCCTTTTACAGGCATACTATAGACACCCCCCAGGTACGAAATTTAAAGGGATATTACACTTTTATTGTTTGACTTTAAGCATTATTAAAATCACTGCTCCTGAAAAAACGGCCGTTTTTAAAACTTTTTTTTGCATTGATCCATGTCCCCTGGGGCAGGACCTGGGTCCCCAAACACTTTTTATGACAATAACTTGCATATTAGCCTTTAAAATTAGCACTTTTGATTTCTCCCATAGACTTTTAAAGGGTGTTCCGCGGCATTCGAATTTGCCGCGAACACCCCAAATTGTTCGCTGTTCGGCGAACTTGCGAACAGCCAATGTTCGAGTCGAACATGAGTTCGACTCCAACTCGAAGCTCATCCCTACTGGTGGTTATCCCTGCAACAATCTATATTTAACCAATTGACGGGGTGCTAAGCCTGGGACATCCAGCCAATCTTGCCACAACATATAAAATTTATGAGGTACATTTCTGTGTTGGTACGTCAACTTTTCACGTATTAACATTTTATTCACGTGGATAATCCATTGTTGCCTGGTGGGGACCCTGGAGGTAATCCAATGTCGAGCTATCAGTTTTCGCGCTACATAAAGCAGCCAATAATTGCTGTATGGGCAGAGGGTGTCAGTGACTCCTCATCCAGGGCACCCAACAGGCACACTGTAGGGGTTCTCGGAATTGCAAAGGTAAACACTTGTGAAATCATCTCTAAAATTTCCGACCAATACCGAAAGAGTTTTGGGCACCTCCAAAACATGTGCATGAGGTCTCCATGGTCCCTCAGGCACTTAGGGCAGAGTGGTATATTACGAATCCCCCATTTATGTAATTTAACAGGCGTTCTGTAGGCTCTATGTAGCAGATAGAGGTGAGAGAGTTTCTGTGAGGCTGATACTGACACCTTTGGAGCAGAGGCGAGACAAAGACTCCATGTCTCCTCATATAGTGGACCTACATCTTCCTCCCATTTACTTTTGCATGGTAAACCAGCGGGGTCCTGAAGTGCAACAAGGATAATACTGTATCCTCTAGAGATCATACCTTTCGTTTTTCCATCAAGATCCCTTGCAAAATGGCATGATCAGTTAGCTGGAGAGGAGTATATCTAGATTGCAGCTGTAGAGCGTGCCTTAATTGCAAGTATGTAAAGAAATTTGTTCGTGGGATATCAAACTCTGTCTGGATCTCCACAAAGGACTTGAGAACCTGACCTCTGTATAGTTGTTGTAGGAATTGAATCCCTGCTGTCTCCCACGACTCAAAGCCCTTCAGTTTAAGTATTTCTCTATAATTAGCATTTCTCCAAATTGGGGTACTTGCTAGGAAGCCTCTTATACCTGGTAACCTTTTTAGCAAGATTATGGACGGGAGTCTCCTGTCTAAGTGTGTGTAACCAGCCTCCAAGTTGGTCAGCGCAGTGACATCACTTAATGATGTGCAGAGAAGCCTACGTATGGGGTCCATGTTATCTACCAGTCCCCAACCTCCCAACTGTTGCAGTTGGGAGGCGAGGAAATAGGCTATAGCATGCGGAACCGCTAGGCCGCCTTCCTCCTTATTGTATTGCAGAGTGGACAGGCTAATTCTAGCAGTTTTTTTACGCCAGATTAATTCTCTGAACTGGGAATTTATCTTATCGAACCAATGCCACACTGGTAAATTATGGCATATGTACAATAGTTGTGGAGACCACACCATTTTTATGAGGTTTGCCCTCCCAACTGCTGACAAAGGTAATTTGCACCAGGCATTACATTTTTCTCTAAATTTATTAAGTAGGGGGATAAAATGAAGTGTTATATATTGGGTAACATCTGGGGATACCTGAACACCTAAATATCGAAAAAAGGACACTATCTGCACCATTGAAGCACAATCAGGCAATGGGGCAGTCAGTGGGTCTAAGGGCATTAATACTGATTTATTCCAATTAATAGAAAAGCCGGATAATGTACCGAAGATTTTAATAAGACTCATAGCTGCCACCAGAGAATCTTGAGTATCGCCTAGATACAAGAGGGTATCATCAGCATATAGCAATACAACGTCCGTCCAAAGTGGAAAACTGAGGCAGCTCACACTCATTGAGGAAATCCACCATGTCCCCCTCCCCGGGACTCACCTTGGATATGTACAAGTCAGCATAAAATGACCAGAAGATTTGTAGTATTGCTGAGTTACTCGTGTGAACAACTCCCTGTGCATCACACAAGGAGGAGACCACAGAAGGAGAACCCTGCGCCCGCGCCAGCAAGGCCAGCATGTGCCCAGTAGATTCCCCCTCTTCAAAATGGATTTGCTGCAGGAAAAATCTCTTATTTTCAGCCAGCTGAAGTGCCAGCTGGCTGGACATAGACTGTGCTCCCAGCCACGCTTTTTTTGTATTCTCAGTAGGATTAGAGATATATGCATCCTCTGATTTCCTAAGTACCCTACATACTTGTATTTTACTTTATGCTATTAATCGTGGTTATAAACTGACCACATAAGAATGCCTTTGCAGCCTCCCAGACCATATTTAATTGAGTTGAGCCTAGATTATCCTTCAGAAAAAAATACAAGGCATTCCCTAATCGGATCAGGAGTAGGGAATAAAGCTAGCCAAAAGGGATTGTGTTCCCAAATCCTGCATTTAGCATCAACAGGTAACGCGATTCTCACCCAGAAGGAGGAATGATCAGATATGTGCCTGTCTCCATACCCGGATTCAATAACTAATGGGAGCAGCATTACCCAGTCCCAGATCTATTCTGGACAGGCTCCCGTAAGCTGTGGAGCAGCAGGAGTACTGTCTAGTGTGGGCATGACTCCTGCGCCACACATCAGTCAAGCCCAACTCTGATAACAGACCAGCAAAGGGTGTTAATCCCTTGTTACGGATATTTACGGTGGCGGTGCAGGTAGTTTTTCCCATTTATGGTGCAAATAATTATTGAAGTCGCCCACTGCTACTAGAGGTATATTTGGATATTGTGCCATGAACTAGGCCAAGTGCCTAAGGGTCTCTGCTGAGTGGGGGGTGGTATGTATATATTGGCTATCATACACAGGCAGAGGAAACACCCGGAAAAGTAACTTCCAGTTGGTAAACAGGGTTTCACAGAAGCTGGCTACTTGCAATTCAAAAGATTCAAAGTACTTCTGTCTCCGCCGGACATGTAAGGATAAGTCTCTTTCCCATAGAAGATGATGGATCCTCAATGCTGATCTGGACGCTGCCTCCTAGCATCTTTAAGAGCTCTATCCTCTCGATCCAACCATTGTGCAGCCGCTGTAGGTAGAAGAAGTGAGTTGTGCCAAGAGCTGTTACCCAGAGCCAGGCGGGATACAGCATGCCATATTGCACATTTAATTCTCTTAGCCGCTTTTTAACATCATTGAAGGTTGCACGTCGTTTTTGTAGTTCGGCAGAGAAGTCAGGAAATAAAGAGATCCTGGAATTATCAATTTTCATTTTGTCTGACAAAGCTCTGGCTTTAGATAATATTGCGTCTCTGTCCTTGTTATTAAGCAGCTTGAATAGGAAAGGCTTTGGATGATTGCCTGGTGGCAGAGGGCGGGGAGGTACCCTGTGCGCTCGTTCAACAGCAAAGAGTGGAGAAAGGGATTCCCTGCCAAACGTAGAGATAAGCCATTGCTCTACAAAATCCACTGGGTTTTTACCCTCGGTTCGCTCTGGGATGCCCAGGGCATGGACATTATTTTGTCTCATGCGATTCTCCATTTCGTCAAGTTGCATTGCATGTTGTTCAGTAAGGTGACAGTTGTATTTCAGATCCCTCTGCATAGGTGCCATGTCATCCTCTACTGTGCTCAGCCTACCCTCTAAGGCAGAGGTTCTCTCTCTAAGTTTCTGCATTTAATGGCGTACATAGGAGATCTCAGCCTTCACTTCCTTGATCTTATCTGAGAGGGCAGTTAGGGAATGATTGCAGGAGGTCACAACTGTAAATGTGTCTCAGAGCGTGGGTTCTGCAGCATCTGACCCAGAAGAACTGGTCTGAGGCCTAGCAACAGCATTCTTAGGAGTACTCGCTCCATTCTGGGGATAATCCGTCTGCATCCTCCAAGGGAACTGTGTCATCCTCCTCCAAGGGAGTTGTCAGGTGTGTCCCCTGTGCAGGCATCCCAGCTAGGGCATCTTTATAGGACCTGCCACCATATAAGAGCTTTTGTGCAGCTTCCTTATACTGTTCTTTGGCCGCTCGGCGTGGATCAGCGCCATCTTGGTCATGGAGATCTGCCTGTCCCTTACTGCTGCCGGTCTTTTTTAGCACCGTTGCGGCCATAAATGCAGGTAGAAACCGCTAAGCCACGCCCCCGTATTGTATTAATTTCATCGTTGCCGAATTACCATGCTTGGAATATGCTGTGAATGTCCCCTTTATCTTCATGCATGCATGTTTTTTTATTGTAAATCATTTTTTGCCTTACATGCATATTTGCCTTCACTAACCTCCCCACCATGCAATTCTGGGCCCATATACACCTATAGCCTATAGTCCCTTTAAAAATGTATATTGTCAGCTCCATTGTACTGCTTTACCCTCCACCACCCCCTCAAATGTCTCCAAATGTCATGTGTGGTCTTCTACTAAATTAGAACCCCACCCACCCCCTCAAATGTCTCCAAATGTCATGTGTGGTCTTCTACTAAATTAGAACCCCCCCACCCCCTCAAATGTCACCAAATGTCATGTGTGGTCTTCTACTAAATTAGAACCCAACACCCCCTCAAATGTCTCCAAATGTCATGTGTGGTCTTCTACTAAATTTGACCCACCCCCCTCACATACAAATTGATTAATGGGCCATCAGAGGGTGTAAGTAATCTTATAAGTGGGCCTTATGTTTTAGCTTTTTATAAATAATACATTTAAAAAATGTTAGACTGCTGTTGTTCAATAATGTTTTTGTGTTATATGCTAGAAAAGTAATGTTTAAAAGTACTTATATATTTTTTTTTCTTGTTTGACTCCACAGTTTTCTTCCAACCCACAGGAATGGCAGACTGTGGCCTCCCAGTTTCCAGGACTTTCCCAACTGTGTCGGGGCGATCGATGGGAAGCATGTCCGCATTGTGCCACCACCCCATTCGGTGTCTTACTACTTTAATTATAAGGGATTTAATAGTGTAGTATTGATGTCGGTGGTCTCGGCACAATTGGATTTTATGTTCATGGACGTGGGGAAGAAAGACCGGATGTCGGACGGAGGAGTCTTCGCACAGACCGAGTTGTGCCAGCGTCTCCAGACTGGTGGCCTGGGATTGCCACCTGATGACGAGAACATTGATGGACTCCACTCTGTTTTCATCGTTTGCTCTTGGTGAGCACCTGATGAGGCCGTTCCCCCAAAGGTCCCTCACCCCATGGGGGAGGGTATTTAATTACCAGCTGGCCAGAGCAAGAAGGGTTGTGGAGAATGCCTTCGGGATTATGGCCAACCGGTTCCGTTTGTTCCTCTCGGCCATCCATATGGCGGACTATAAAATCAATTATGTCATCATGGCTTGTTGCATTCTCCATAATTTTTTAAGAAGACATTCTACAACATATCTCACTTTTGTTGGGCCTGAGGCCGGACTTAGTGCTGAATCTGCACTCACAGGCCTGGATACTGGCTGTACTGGCTTGGCCCCCCAAACCGCCCATCAAGTGCAGGACAGATATGTCAATTATTTTAATGGTAGGGGGGCCATTGCAATGCCAGAACATCTTTAAAATTTTACAAAATAAAAAAAAATTATTTTGGATCAAATCTCTTGTTTTTATTCTTGTTTGCATTTATTTTTGGCTGTCTCCTAGTGCACTTTAGTCAATAAGGCCCTTTGTCACTGTAAACACCAAAAAAAAGAATAAACTGGTATTGAGAAATAATAAGCCAGACACATTGTAGTAGTTAAAACATTTTACTGTGCGCACATTCGAAGGTGCATTTTTTTAAAACAAGTTATTTTTAATTTTTCTTTTTTTTTAAACACATTTTCTCCTCCACTCTCTCCATGGTCACTCTATACTTCATTTTCAGGTATTCCTACATCCAATGTAAAACATGATCTATTCCACTTTGCCCATATATTCTCAAATCTCTGCAGATTACCCCTCTGTTCATACGTTATTCTTTCATATGGTAAAACCTGATTTACTGCTCTCACCCACTGGGTCACTGTCGGTGGGTTCGGCTGTATCCATTTCTCTACTATTTGTTTTCTATACTTTTTTAATACTTCCTGCAGGAACATCCTATTATATTTGCTACTACCTCTCTTCTCCCTTCTTATTCCCAATAGAGTTCAATTGTGGCCATAATTGGTTCATTTAGCACTTTTCCTATTTTCCTGATCACCTGTTGCCAGTATCTTTCTATGTTGACACAGTGCCACATTACATGGAAGAAGTCCGCCCCTCCTTGCCCACATCTTGTGCACTTTGGTTCAATCATCCTCCCCATTTTATACAGCCTATTCGGGGCCAAATAAGTCTGATATACAATATTTAACTGAATTATCCTATTATTCATTGCTGGGGATACTTTCAAATGGGAGGAGCAGACTTCTTCCCATTCCTGATCACTGATGTCTTATATAGCTACTTGCCATTTACTCCTTATTTCCATTGGTTCCCCTCCTATTTTACTCTGTAGCAGGTGTGAATAAAGTTTGGCTACTAGTCCTTTTGGTCCCTGCGATCTCAAAATGCCTATAAGAGGATATTTAGATATTTTTAATTCCTTTCCTCTAAACTGTATCTGTAACACTTGTCGGAGCTGAAGGTATCTATAAAAACTGTTTACTTGATAAATTATATAGTTTACATAACTTTTCGTAGGGTACTATTATATTTCTTTCATACACCTGTCCAATACTTATCACCTCATTCTGTTTCCAGAATTTATTATCCTCAAATTTTTCCAGATGCTCAAATGCTGGATTATTCCACAAAGCAGTATCTAGTGGGATATCAAAGAAGCCCGTTAGCCTCCTTGCCTCCCTCCAAACTGCTCTGGCTAATTTTAGCAGGGGAATTCTTACTCCCACCCTCCTCAGGTCCTTTATTTCTAGTTCTACCAAGAGGTCTTCTACTTGCATCTTACTTAAATACTCCTCAATTCTTGTTTTTTTCTCCTGTCCTACCCAGGATCTTAAATGCTTCAGTTGCCCAGCCAGATAATATAAATATAAATCTGACAAAGCCAACCCTGCTGCATTTTTAGGTCTTTGTAGCTTATTAAGTTTTAATTTGCTTCTACCATATGCCCAAATGAATCTGGTCATCTGTCAGTTCAGGTCTTTAAATATCTGTTTTGGTATTTTTACCGGGGAATGTGCAAAAAGATACAGGCACTTAGGCAATATAATAGATTTAATCAGCTGGATTCTACCCGCCATTGATATTGGTAGTTTTATCCATATTGCCAATTTTCTCTTGACAAATTCTACCAGGGGGAGTTTATTAACTTTCAGGGCTTCCTCAGAATCTAACGTAATATTTATTCCTAAGTATTTAAATGCTTCGACTATTTTTAATGGGGTCTGGGCTCTCATTACATTTCCTGATCCAAGCAGCATCAGTGCAGATTTCTGCCAATTTATTTTGAGTCCTGAAAATATCCCATATGTTTCTATTATTTTCATCGCCTCCTTCAGGGAGGTATACCCGTCCCCCATGTATAATATGATATCATCAGCATATAAACCTATATATTCAATTTTTTTCCCCCACTTTAATCCCTTTGTACTTTTTTGATTGTCTAAATCTATTTGCCAGTGCCTCAATTGCCAAGGCAAATAGCTGGGGGGACAGTGGGCACCCCTGTCTCATTCCCCTATATAATTTTATTGTAGAAGATAGTGTCCCATTTATTAGTAGGTTTGAACATGGTTGTTTGTAAATTATTTTTACCCATTTTCTAAATTTTTCCCCAAATCCATTTTTTTTCAATACTGTCTGTAAGAATTCCCATTCTACGGAGTCAAATGCCCTGACCGTATCCAACGAAGCCAAGGCACTTGACTCAGGAATAAGCTCCCTCATCTGTACCATAAATTGGGTTTTTCTGATATTGATTGAGGTAGACTTCCCTGGCATAAATCCAGTTTGGTCATCTGCCACAATGGATAAGATTACTTCATTAAGCCTTTTGGCGAGTGTTTTTGCCAAGATTTTGTAATCTATGTTCAATAATGAAATTGGTCTATATGACGCACATTCAGCTCTATCTTTATCGGGTTTAGGTATCAATATCACTGTTGCCTCATACATGGCGGGTGACATTTCTCCCTGAAGAAATATCTCTCTATACATCTTGGTTAGGGCTGGTACCATAATCTCCACATATCGCTGGTACCATTCCAGCGGTATACCATCTGGTCCTGGAGATTTACCCTTCCCCAGAGAGAAGATAGCTTCTCTTACTTCCTCTTCCTCTATATCTCTCTCCAGCTCCCCCTTTTGCACTTCTGGTAATTCGAGGAAGTTTAAGTCGCCCAAATATTCCTCTATCTCCTCCCCTGTACGGGACAATGTTGATGTATACATATTGATATAATATTTTTGGAAGCTCATGAGTATCTCCTCTAGTGTGTTTACCATCTCCCCTTTCTCATTTCTCACTTCTGAAATCGCCAATGATGGAGTCTGTTGTTTTATCAAGAAGTTCAGTATCCTGTTAGCTTGGTGTGCTTGCTCAAAAATTTTTTGTTTTTGCTGGAACTTCTTACGTTTAGCATTAATTATTAATTGTTTCTTATACTGGCGCGCTAATCCTGCCCATCTTATCTGATTTATATTTGAGGGTTTGGTTATAAACTCAGTTTCTGTTCGTGCACATTCCTGCTCCAATTCCTCTTCTTCCTGTCTATTGGATCATTTTATATATGATATTGTGGATCTTGTTATACCTCTTATAAATGCCTTAAAACTATCCCACGACATGCCCCCCATTTTCCTATCTCCATGAGCCTCCAAATACATTTCCAGTTGCTCCGGTATTCTGTCATTTGGACCAATCTGGGTTAACCATCGAGACTGAATCCTATAGCCCGGGCATCTTCCTCTATTCCCTATTTTTAGCTCAAAGGTCAACCCAGAGTGATCAGACACTCCTCTAGGCCTATAACTGACAGACTGTAATATTGGGAGCAGCTCCTCATTCCCCAGAGCCAGGTCTATTCTAGACATGCAACCTCTTCCTGGTGCATGCCACGAATAAGCCCTAGTTTCTGGGTTTCTAATCCTCCAAAGATCAGCCCATCCAACTTCTTTTATAAATTTTTCCAGCATCCTGGACCCTACTGTTCCTCTTGGAATATTCCTCCCAAACCTATCCACCTTTGGGTTTAAACACATATTGAAATCTCCCATGCACACAACATATGCCTCTGGATACTCTGACATGAATAACATTGCTTCCTTCAATACTGCCATTGTAGCAGGTGGAGGATTATATATTCCCATAATTACAAATGGCTGTGAGAGCATCAGGGCAAAGACAAAGACATATCTCCCCTCCAGGTCCCTCCTTACCCTGATGCACTCCCATGTCACCGCTCGATGCACCATAAGGGAAACCCCTCTTGAATACGTTGTGTGACATGAGTGACTCGCCCACTGTATCCAAGGCTTTTTTAAGTAGTCCAGTCTTTCTTTAGTCATGTGTGTTTCTTGCATGCAAATTATTTTGGCTTGCACCTTACTGATTTCTGTAAACACCTGCGTTCGTTTTAATTGCGTACCCATACCTCTAACATTCCATGACAAAAAAGTATATTGATTACTCATATTTATTATTTTTTTTGTTTTGTTTTACCCTTCTTTTCACCAGAAATCCTAGTTCTCATTCTTTCCCCCGTGACCTTCCCCCTACCTACATACCCCTCCCTCCTACCCCATCCATTCATCCACTCATCCCCATTCATCCAATTAAAATTTTTTAGGGCATTACCAACATAGTGCATTTTGCCCTTATATAGGTAATTCATATCGATTTCAGCCTATCTACTCCTCGACCCCCCCCTCCTATTTTTTTTTTTTTTAAGGGGGGGTTTGAGGCCAGGGGGAAGAAGAAGAAACTGCAAAAAAAACCCCAAAAAAAACAAAAAAAAACCCACCACGTCCTCCATTTATTTGCACTCCCATAACTCTTCCCATTTATGTGGATATTCCCTATACATCTCTCCCCTCCTACCCGCTGCTATTTACTTCCCTATATCTCCTGTGTTTAACTTTATATCCTCGCGTGCCATCCATATTCCATTTTTAATCCCCCTCTTGTGTTACTCTTGACCCCCCACCTCTCTCCCCCCACCCCTTACACCCCCCTAATCATAGCCTATTCCCCCCTCCCCCCACTGTCCCCCCTACACTCCATTTTTCAGTGTTGTATATATTTGTGTTCATACTTTTAATCCTTAATGTAATCTTTAACCTTTACTTAATCTTTAGTGTACCTACCTCCTCTTCCCCCTCCTTCTCACTCCACTCCTGTGTTCTCTTATCCTTTAATTTCATTTATCCCGTGCTTCACCCGTGCTCCCAAAAAACAAAAACTCATCAAAAAAAAAATATCCCTCCACCCAACAAAGATGGGGGAAGGGGAGAGAAAAAAAAAAACCCTTCCATTCAAAGAAAAAAAAAAAAACACAGCACCTCCTACCCCTCCTCCCTTCCTCTCCTCCCTCCCATGATCAAAAACACAATCATAGACCCCCCCTTAGGGTCTATACTTTTTTGGGGTTTCACTCAGCCCCTATTTTCCCTTCTTTCAATGAGGTAATGGTTTAACAGTCCGCATCCAGTCTTTTGCTTGTTCCGCTGTACTGAAATACATGGTCTTTCCTCCTTCCTCCACTCTCAACCGTGCTGGGTACGCCATAGAATATTCGATTCCTGCCTCTCTCATTCTCCGTTTTACCTCATAGAAAGTAGCCCTTTGCTTTGTAGCTCTAGGGAGAATTCTGGGAATATTGACACTTTACTATTCTCAAAGTGAATCTCTCCCTTTTGTCTTTCTTTTCTCAAAATCGCATCTCTGTCTCTGCGGTTCAATAGTCGCGCCAGCAAAGGTCTAGGAGGGAGCCCTGGCTTTGGTACTGCTGCCGGCACCCTGTGTGTCTCTGCGGTTCAATAGTCGCGCCAGCAAAGGTCTAGGAGGGAGCCCTGGCTTTGGTACTGCTGCCGGCACCCTGTGTGCTCTTTCCACTGCAAATGCTGTTGAGAACTCCATATCTGGAAATACATTTTTCAACCATTTTTCTATAAAGCCCCCAGGGTTAAACCCCTCCGCTTTCTCCGGTAAAGCGACTATTCTTAAATTATTGTGGCGCATGCGATTCTCAAAATTGTCTGTTTTTTGTTGCCATGTAGCAATCTGCTTCTCTGCTGATAATATTTTTTTCGGGCATAGGGTTAACTGCATCTTCCAATATAGATATCCTATTTTCCACTTCTGCCACCCTATCTCTCATGCTCTGCATGTCATGTCTGATCAGTCCTATGTCATTTTTAATTTCATCTAGTTTACCTGTCAGAGTGGATGGCCTCCATTAACTGTGCATTCATCTGCTCCAGTGTCAGCTTAGGCGGCTTCTCCCGCTTCTCTGCCTTCTCAGGCTGCGGCTGGGGTGTGCTCAGCTTCTGGATCTCCAGAGCTGATGTTCCGCCGCTCTTGCCTGTCGGATCGTGCAAATTCCTTAAGGCGATCCGCCGCCGTCTGCTTGCTGCTCATGTTGCCGCCAGGAGTGTCTGTTTGCCGGGTTAAAAGTCTCGGTAGCAGGGACTACACAGGATCCTGACGGAGGCTCAGAAGGCTGATCTCGGAGCTCCCGCTAATCACATCTGCCCATGTCAGCGGAAGTCACGCCCCTGCAGCTCAAATTTTTAAATTTTTTTAACAATATAATTTTTTTGGGGGGGTTATTTTAGGCATATTTCTCCAAAAATATTTGTTGTGACAAATTTTGGCTTGACAACAGGGTTTGTTCACACATAATTAAAAAAAAAAAAAAAAAAACAGGAACTTACAAAGTTCAACATGTCAAAAACTGTGCTAGTGATGTCACCCATGTAAAAGCAACATTTAGCAGATGCACACAAATTGTGAGTCCAATTGGGTAAAGTCAACATGTGCTATCTCCCATCATGGGGGATCAATGGACGTGTTTTGTGTGTGCAATCCCTTTTTTCCTCTCACAAACTAACATTATTTATGAGGAAAGGGTTGCAAACACAAAACAAAGTACATTGAGATCCCCTGATGGCAGATAGCACATGATGACACACCGTGTGCATCTGCTAAATTTTGCTATTACTATTTCACAACTGGAAAAAAATAAACAATATAAAATCTTACAATGAAATGAAGAACATGATTGATGTTATTAGGCAAAAACTGATTAGATTCTGCCCAAAACATCAATCATGTTCTCATTTCCTGTTGCATGCTGTCCAGCCGATTTCTCATGCTGTCAATTTGTTCTCGCATTCGATCAATTTGGCCATTCCACACCATTATCTGCCCAATCATTCTTTGTGCACTGTCTGTGCTAAATGGCTCCGCCGCTTGGCCTTCCACAACCAGAACATCACCTAAAATTTGTGGAGAAAAATGTATTTAGAAATATGCACACCTAAATAAATTACCTTAAGCTGGGGTGTCAGTCACTCACTTGGTGGGGTGCAAATCTCGCCCACTTCCTCCAATTCTCTTCCTCAAGATCGTCGGGTGGGTGTGGTCTTGGGCTGGGGCTTGGGGTAATTCCAGATTCTGGCTGGTGACTTGGGGGGTCCTGGGTTTCTCTGACTGTTGTCTGAGTCTTTTCTCCCCTATGAGAATGAAATAAAAGGTATACTTAACACAGTGATATTTCTGGACAGAAATAGGAATATGAAACCTTGCTTTGAAGTGGTGGACAATTGTCTGTTTTTTTTATAAACATTTTTTAAGACAGGATTCAAATGCACTTTTAACAAAACTGCAATACTTAACATTTTTATGCAAGGTTCACAGATGGAGACACCTCAAGTATCCCCTGGAGCCCCTGTGTGGATTACCCTCAAAAATGTTCTCTGGTGTCACACAGTACACTAGAGCTCGTTAGTCCAGATGTAGAAAAAGCTGCTGTGTCCTGTCCTTACATTACACTGAATAATTTTTTAATAAGCATTCTAGTTTCAAACACATCTACACAACATCCAAAACGTATTTAAATATGACAAATAATCAAGACCTAAATGTATGTACAACCCTGTACCATCGTATTTCTTTCAAAACAAACTCAATTTTATTATAATCATATGTAGTTTCAAAAAAACGATCTTTACGAACGATGCTGTATAAATGAAAAGCATATGGATCAGCATGCAAGTTAAGTATCTCAATAGGAACACACAACATGTATTTACTTTTTTTTAAGTACCTTCTTGATTCACCAATATTGTTCAGGCTCCCGAGTTTTTAGGTCAGGCCAGCGCTTCCTCAATTGTTCTTTAGCCCGTTTAATTCCAAATTTTTCCTCAATATTGGTGACAACTGAGGAGATTATTTTATCCTTCCGCATATTGGGTCTGGTGTACGGTCCTTTTTTGCTATCATAGTCCTCCCTCCTCAATATGGCCACCATCTCCATCATCTCTTCAAAGGCCATGTTGGTGGCCTTATATCTCCTCCTGGATCTGGATGTTTGTGGCTCCGGGCTTTCCTCCATGCTAGTTCCAGATAATCTCTCCGCCATCTTTTTCTATATACTCCCACTGCGCAACGAAGAGTGAAGGAGCGAAGAAAAATTGTCCTAAAGAACGTCAGGGGTGGGCGACGCAGGTGGAGCATGACACATGCGCAGTGTAAATAAAGCTAGTACGCTGGCCTACGTATGTCCGAACGGTAGTAGCAAGCGTCATAAACGAAAGTAAAGATTAAACGTGGGTGTGTGTTTTGTTATGTGTTTAGTGTGTGTGTGTATGTGCGTGTGTGTGTATGTGTGTGTGTGCACCCTATATTCTGTAAAAAATAATACTGGGAGTTTGGACTGACTTTACAGTTTTTATCTTGTATCTTGTCTTTCAGATAAAATGAATCCCTTTAAGGAGGAGGATTTTTTCACTCAGTTTATTGACCTCTATCAAGAGAACCAAAACCTGTGGGAGGTCAATCACCCCTTATATTTTAATAAGCAAGGCAGGCAACACTGGAGAGACTTCTGGAGTTTGTAAAGACTCGAGTCCTCCAGGCAGACATTAAGTTAGTGGAAAATAAAATTGGGATCTTGCGGAATATGTACAGGCAGGAACACAAGAAGATACAGGAATCCCTCAAATCAGGAGCAGCAGCTGACAAGGTTTATGTCCCCAAGCTGTGGTACTACCCCAAACTGAGATTTCTGGATGACCAGACAGAAGCAAGGCAATCGCTTTTGACCATTCCCTCCACCCTTCCCTCTGCCCTTCCCTCCACCCCAGCTGAGGCGTCCCAAGAAGAACCAGGCCCTTTCATCCTTGATGAAGTGGATGCGCCCAGCTGCAGCCAGGTATACTTTTTTGGGGAATTTTGGATTGTGTAAATATTAATGATGTAAACTAAACTGTTTGAATTGCTTTAAAATAAATGATTTACTCACAATTATTATTATGTATACATATCACTAGACAGTAGTGGCCAAAATGTACTTCAAAGATTGGTGAACAGCTAAAATAATGGTGGGGTCAAATGATAGCCTTTTCTATTTGCTTATAATTATATTTGAAAGTCATGAGCTGAAAATTGTGTGTGATTGAGGAAGCAAAAATTACAACTATGTCCCTTTTTTTATACACAGGATGAGCTCAGCCAGGAGGAGGCCATGCCCAGTGGTAGAGAGGAGGAGGCCTTGGCCAGTGGTAGAGAGGAGGAGGCCATGCCCAGTGGCAGGCAGGAGGTGGCTGGGCCCAGTAGAAGCCTCACTGAATGCCAGGTCCCTCCTCTCCGCATTACCACCAATAAGCCCAGGAAGATGACCCGAACAGAGTAGGAATCACTTGCCCTCATTCGGGAAGCCAGCCAAATGCTGAGTAACCCCTCCAATGCTGAAGAGGACTATGGTACTTATTTGGCCACCAGGTTAATGGAACTTGAGAAGGGGCAACGCCTCCACTGTGAGGGGATTTTTTATGAGGCCCTTCAGAAGGGGTTGAGGGGCCAGCTTACTCAAACAAGCCATATTTCGGATGAAGCCCCTCCTCCTGCTCCTGCCACAAGTAAACCACCAGAGACACAGCCTCCAAGGAAGGCTGCAGAGAAGCGTGGAGGGAAGGCTGCAGGGCAGCCTGCAGGGAAGGCTCCATGGAAGAGTCGAAAGTGATTGCATGGCTTCAGTCTGGTCTGACAGTAGACGCAGATTGTGATCCCTATTCTTCACACATTCCAAAAGTGTCTCCAGTGTTGCCTTCCTCATTTATGTTTTTCCCAGAATAAATGGCTATTTTATTTACCTAAAATTATTTATGTGTGTATTTATGTGTTTTTATTCAAAAAGGACAATTTGTTTGTGAGTAGGCAGGTACATGTCAAAAAGACTATGGGGGTTATTTACAAAAGGCAAAATCATTTTTCAATTTAAGTGCAAAGTACAAGTGCACTTTATAAATTGCACTGCAAGTGCACTTGTTGGGAGTGCAGTCGCTGTAAATCTGAGGGGAAGATTTCAAATGAGGGGAAGCTCTGCTGATTTTATCATCCAATCATGTGCAAGATAAAATGAATTATTTTTAGTTTCCTTGCATGTGCCCCTCGGATCCACAGTGACTGCACTTCCAATTGCTCTTTCAGTGCAATTTCAAGTGCACTTTGCACTTGTAGTGCTAAAAGAATTTGCCTTTTGAAAATAACCCCCTATGTCAAATTAACAAGGGACACCAACCTCATTAAGGTTCATTAAAACAATACAAAATAATAAGGTTATTGTGGTAACTTGAGACTCCATAAAAAAATTAAACATTTAAAACAATATATTTTTGAGAATTCATCACAAATTGTAAAATAGATATTGATGAAATATAAAAGTTAAAAAGATGAGTAAAAAAAATATTTTGCTACATTATTTATGGAGATCTGACTTTTAAAAACTATAATATTAGTCATGACATGAGGATAAATAATGAAGAAAGTAGTTTGTGAGAACTCTGTGTGAAAATAAGCAGCAAAACAACTTAATTCTTCTCGCATTATAAAGACAAGAATGTGCTGTATTAAAAGATCACAGAATTAGCAGCGTGAGGAATGTGCTAGCTTCAAAACGAAGGCTAGTTTTACCAGACCAAGCGCTTCCGTCTTGTACCTGCTTCAGAGCATGCGTCAGTTTTGGTCCGTCGGACTTGCACACAGATGAACGGTTTGTACGCTAGAAAGCTGAGTCCGTCGGAAAGATTGGAAACATGTTTCATTTATTGGTCCGTCGAACGTTTGGGAAAAAAAAGTCCGCTGGAGCCCACACACGATCGAATTATCCAATGGGGTCCAGTCCGCCGGACCCAGTCTGCCGTAAAGTCCGCTCGTATGTACGCAGCATTAGTGTCATGTTCTTAATCCAAGTTGCTATCTCCTTCCAGAAAACTTTAATCTTTGGGCAATGCCACCATAAATGCAGAAAATAAGCCCTTTGGTTACATCGTTTCCAGTAGTTACCATCCGCCGATGGATATATCTGAGCCAATCAAGACAGTGTACGATAGCATCTTGTCAGGAACTTGTAAGACATCTCCTGTATATGGGAACTTATTGAAGTATGGTGTGTCGCTCCCTTCAGCCTTTTAATTTGCTCTGATGTAAAATTATAGCCCAGTTCTTTTTCCCATTCTTGAATGAAATAGGGAGTTGTCATATTTTGGGCGCTCAGAACAAGTCTATACATTCGAGACAGCATATGACCCAGCTCTGATAAGTTAACACACCATTCCTCAAAAGTAGTAAGCGGGTTCGCTGGCCTAATATGGTACTTCCACTTATTGAACAAGTCTGTCAGTTGACAGAATTTCCATACAGCCATTGGTACTTGCCCCAGTATTCAAACCAAATCCACCAATGGAAGCAATTTACCCTGTGGGGCCACACCAGTGCAATTACCCTTCCCGTTCATTCCTCAGTGATTTAAACTCTCTTTCTCTCCCCCCCAGGAAAACCAGGGAAATCCTTCCAATGGTGTTATAGGGAATATTGGGAGGGGCCTGTACTGTTCATTCTATCCCAAATGGATAGTGTTGTGTTCGTCAAGGGTGATGCATATTCTGACAACCCCCTATAAGAAACCGGAATCCAGGGGGCTCCAGCCAAGTTCCTACCTGCTAATGTTTTCTCCAAGGGCACTTAAATTTACTAGCAGAGTCATGGCACCAGTTCATTATACGAACCAGGCCATGGCTGTGTAATAAAATGCTATATCCAGGAGTCCCACCCCATCCTCCCGCTTTGGTCTCCTCAAAATCTCGTGTGCCAGCCTGGGATGTTTATCTCCCCACACAAAGGTCATAAAAGCCATTCGTATTTGCTTAAAGAATATCTGTGGGAGTGTTATGGGTACAGTATGTAAAACGTAAATAAGCCTGGGAATTACACTAATTTTAAGCGCGTTTACCCTGTCAAACCATGTCAGAGTATGACAAGTCTTTTATTATGGATACCATCAAGGGTCCATAGTTTAGATCATATAGGCGCTTTATATCTGAAGAGATATAGATCCCTAAATAGAATATAGAATCAAGGTGCCAAACAAAAGGAAAAGATTGTTGCAAGGTGGTCCTCATCGTCAAAGGCACATGGCTCAGCATCAACACTGATTTCCCAATATTTATTTTAAAATTAGATATAAGGCCAAACCTCTCTATTTCCAACATCAGTTCTGTCAAAGACTTCCCCTAATCGTATACAGAAAGGGTTCCAGCACCATAGCAAATAACAATGGGGACAGTGGGCACCCCTGCCTAATCCCCTTCTGTATCTCAAAATAATCTCAAAATAGTCTACCATTAACTTTAACCCTTGCTCTAGGATCTGCATACAGCGCCGGCACCCATCCCATCATCCGCTCTCTCAGACCCATGTCCCTCAAAACTCCGACCATAAACTCCCACCCCACCCTATCGAATGCTTTTTCAGCATCCATTGAAATTACTACACTCTGGGTCTGGTTCGGTCCATTATGCATCCAATGCAATACATGCAGGGCACAAATATTATTATGTCTAGCCTCTCAGTCCTTAATAAATCCTGTTTGATCTGGGTGAATCAATTTAACTATATGTTCTTGTAACTTTAGGGCCAGAATTTTAGCCAGGAGCTTAGTGTCAGAGTTAAGGAGAGAGCTGGGTCTGTAGCTGGCACAGCACTGAGGGTCTTTCCCTACCTTCGGGAGAACCGTCACATAAGCCAACAGTGCCTCTGGAGGCAATGGGTTAGAGACCGAGTTAGAGTTAAGGTATCTGCAAAGAGGAACCAACAGGATTGAAGAAAACTTTTTATAATACATATTTGTAAAACCATCAGGTCCCAGGCCTTTACCTAATGGCAAAGCCGCAATTGCTCCGCCCAACTCTTAAATGGAGATTGCTTTTTCCATTTCCTCCAAGGCCGCAGATGGAATGGCCTGTAGCCCTGAGGCCTCAAGATATTCCCGAATTCTATCCAAATGTCCACCCTCCTCCGCCCTCACGGGAACTGAGTCTATGTTATATAGAGACGCAAAAAAACGATGAAACTCAGCTGCTATTGCTTGGGAGTCCACTATCTGCTTATCTCCTGTATTTATAGTGTGAATATGGCGTGAATCCTGTTGTTTCTTTAGTTGTCTAGCCAATAGTGTCCCACCGTTATTCTCCTGTTCATAGAATCGGTGGGAAAAATATCTATGTTTATTTTGAACTTTTCGATCGAGAAGCTGTTTTAAGTCTGCCTTCAGTTTCTCCAGTCTCTGCATGTCCCCAGGTTTTAATTGGGCCTTATGTTTTTTTTTCACATTCAAAGTTTTATTGAAATAAGTAAAAGAAAAACACAGTGCACAGTGCGCCAATCGTAGATGCAACTGCGTGATTTGGTTTCCATACAGAACATTAAAGCATAAGGCAGCTAACATGTAAGTACTAGTTAGTTTTAGTTTATAGAATGTACTCTCGAAACAATTCAGGCAAGATTAAACATTTTAGTTGAACTAAATGTATCTGTAGCAGACTGAAGTGGAGCAGTTTAAGTAACTTTAATGGAACAGTTCTAACCTTAAGCAAAAGTTGAAGATTATTGTTTATTATTGTTGACTGGATAGTCAAAAGCATCTGTCTTCGTAATCAAAATGAAAGATGTGCTCAGAATGGAGAAAATGAAGAGAAAGTATTAGAAAAGAAAAGCTGGAGTTGGGGGGGGGAGGTACCTTGCAGATGGTATTGCAAGAAGTCATAGGAAATCATATTACGCTCTTTCGATGGTCAATTCCATATATATCATCCTAGTGTGTGGCAGAATCTTGTGAATATTTGAAAACCAACCATGGTTGCCACGTTTTGTGGAACCTTTCAATGTTGCCTTTATCTTGGGCCAAGGTGTCTTCCATTTCATAAATTTCACCTATTTTTTTCACCCAAGCATCAACAGAAGGAGCTTGGGTTGAGTTCCAATGTAGGGGAATCAGTGATTTAGCTGCATTGAGAAGATGCTTTGTCAGGGAATGTTTATAGCGTTTAAAAGAGAAATTGGTTACATGTAGTAAACAGCATGCTGCGTTCAGTTCTATTTTAGTCTCAGTAATTTTTTTGATTAGTCTGCGTACTTTGTTCCAGAAGGGTTCAATCTTGGAACAATGCCACCAGATGTGAGCCAGAGACCCCCTTTCCGATAGGCATCTCCAGCACAAATCAGATTTCTGTGTATCCCATTTGTGCAGTTTGTCAGGAGTGTTATACCAGTGTGTCAACAGCTTATAACCTGTTTCTTGAAGTTTTGTGCTAATAGAGCATTTGTGCGTTAATATGCAGGCATACCTCCATTGTTTATCTGTTATTTCTTCTTTTAGTTCCTCCGACCATCTCCTCCTGTGTCCGCTCATCCCCACAGCATATCGCATCCAAGAATAAGCAACTGAGGTAGCCCTGTTAAGTGGCTTCCCCTCTTTGCACACCGACTCCAAAGTTGTCAGGGGCCTATATAATTGTTGGGGGTTTTTAAATTTGCTTAAATAGCTCCTTATTTGAAAATAAGTCCATTGCCACATATGCGGTAGATTTTTTTCAGATTTAAGTATTGACCAATCCCTGAGTTTATCGTCTGTGTAGCAGTCTCCAGCCAGCAGAGGAATGTTCTGCAGCGATGGTTGGAGTGTCGGGTTGTGCATGCCTGGTGTAAAGTCAGGATTATCTGTCAGTGGTGTCAAGGGGCTTGGTGAGGTCGTAAGCTCTCTTTGTTTAGCTAGCGTGTTAATGATCTGCAGATTTGTGTCAGCGAGTGGGTGCTTGCATAGGCTATGTGGGTAACTGTTCAAGGCAACCCATGGCGAGAACTTAAGTGAGCGTGTGAATAAATCCGTCTCTAGAGCAACCCAATCTTTCATGTGGCCATGGCAGTGCCAGTCGAGGACTCTCGGGTTTTCTTAGTGTGGTTAGTTTGATTCTTGTTTTTTTGTGATGCCACAGGAATTTCAAAATCATAGAGTTTAGGGCTCTAAAGAATTTTTGGGGGAACTCAATCGGCAGCGTGCGTATTAGGTATAGGAATTTGGGCAGTATCACCATTTTTACTATCGCTGCTCGACCAAACCATGAAAAGAACCCCTCAAGTCCCTAGGTATTTCAATGTATTAGGATCCCACCTAAATGGGGAATTGATTTTGGTCTGAGTGAGCAGTCTCTCTGTAAGGGAAACGTTTAGGGCCTCAGATTTCGTGTAATTTATTTTTAAATTGGATATGTACCCATAGTTAGCGAATTCTTGTAAGAGGTTAGGGAGAGTTGTTGTCGGATTTGTTAGGAAAAATGAAAGGTCGTCGGCATAGGCTGCCACTTTATATTCTCTGTCTTTGATCTGAAATCCATGAATTGCTGTATTATTTTGGACTGACCTGATGAAAGGTTCCAGTGAAAGAATAAATAACAGGGGCGAAAGGGGACAGCCCTGTCTAGTTCCATTAGTGATGTGGACTTTTTTGGAAAGGATGCCATTTATTTTCAGCTCTGCTGAAGGGTTTTAATAAAGTGCAGAGATCCAGGCTAGCATATGCAGACCCAGGCCCACTCGTCTACATACAGCCAGCATGAAATCCCATGCTACTCGATCGAAGGCCTTCTCCGCATCAGTTGACAGGAGAAAACCCTCGATCTTTCGCATTTTCGCTGCATGAATAAGTAAAAGTGCCTTAGTTAAGTTATCTTTGGCCTCTCTGCCAGGCATGAAACCCACTTGTTCCATACCGATCAGTTTCGGCAACAATGGTCCCATCCTCAGAGCGAGAACTTTTGCAAACAATTTGACATCCAGATTCAGTAGGGAGATGGGTCAGTAGTTGGCGCAGTCCCCAGGGTCTTTGCCCGTCTTTGGTATAACCGTAATATGTGCTGAAAGTAGGCCTAGGGTTACTGCTCTCGGGGTAGATAGTGTATTCAAGGCGTCTTTTAGGGGGTTAGTTAGAATGTCCATAAAGGTCTTATAGTAGGTGGCTGAAAACCCATCTGGCCCCAGACTTTTACCCGGTTTGAGTTGTTTGATGGCTTGTTTGAGTTCAGACGAGGAGATTGGGGTTTCTAATGCCCCCTACACACGGTCGGACATTGATCGGACATTCTGACAACAAAATCCTAGGATTTTTTCCGACTGATGTTGGCTCAAACTTGTCTTGCATACACACGGTCACACAAAGTTGTCGGAAAATCCGATCGTTCTGAACGCGGTGACGTAAAACACGTATGTCGGGACTCTAAACGGGGCAGAAGCCAATATCGTTCATCTCTTTATTTATTCTGAGCATGCGTGGCACTTTGTGCGTTGGATTTGTGTACACACGATCTGAAATTCTGACAACAGATTTTGTTGTCGGAAAATTTTATAGCCTGCTTTCAAACTTTGTGTGTCGGAAAATCCGATGGAAAATGTGTGATGGAGCCTACACACGGTCGGAATTTCCGACAACAAGGTCCTATCACACATTTTCCGTCGGAAAATCCGACCGTGTGTACGGGGCATAATAGATTTATGTCTGGTTTTGATAGGGTTGGGAGTCCACTTTTGGTTATGTAGTCCTGAATGATTTGAGTTCTGTCTGCTGTCATTTGTGGTTGCTTATATTGCGGAGGCAGGTTGTAAAGTTTTGTGTAAAAGTCATGAAAGTGATTGGCTATCGCCTCTGACGCAATGTCTAATTTCCCCTCCGTGTTTCTAATGCGGCAATGTTGTTGGTAGAATTATGTTCTCTCAGACCTCTCGCCAAGAACCTACCCGCCTTATCCCCTGACTCATAATAGATTTGTTTCTTAAAAAATAGCAGCCGTTTGGCTCTAGAATCAAGCATCTGTTGTAAATCTTTTCTGGCTTCTAATAGGCTCTTGGCTGAAGCTACAGAGAGGGATTGTTTATGTAGTAATTCTAAAGTTCCAATTTGAGTGATCAATTTCTTTATTTTGGTGTCTCTCTCTTTTTTACATCTGGATTCCAATTCTATCAGCGTTCCACGAATGGTACATTTGTGTGCTTCCCATACCATTAATGGGTCTGCCTCAGGTGTGATGTTGTGAGTAATGAATTCTGTCAAATTGTTAGTGATTGTGGGAAGAAGCGATTGGTCCGTCAGCAGTGAAGCATTTAATCTCCAAGTCGGTTGCTGTTGCGTAGTGTTCTGTAGGTCCAAAGAGATGGAAATCAGGGAGTGGTCCGAAATCGTCAGAATGCCTATGCGAGCGTCAGTTAGTTTCGACAGATCCCTTTGTGATATGAATAGACAGTCCAGTCGTGCATATCTATCATGTGGGATTGAGAAGTGGGTATAATCTCTTCCCTCTGGGTTAAGAAAGCGCCAGGAGTCTACCAACTGTAGTGTCTGTAGGAGTGACTTGAGTTTTTTAAGTATTTTGTAAGTAATACAAGTCTTGCCGTTGGAGGTATCGAGGAGGGGGTTCAAAGGAACATTGAAGTCCCCAGCCATTATCAGGCAACCACTAGCAAACTCCTGTAGCTTTCCCACAACATATTGACAGAATGTAATGCGAGCCTTGTTAGGGAAGTAGACGTTAGCCAGGGTAATGGGAGTGCCTCTATATGAGCCCTTCAGGAATATGAATCTTCCCTCCGGATCACACATTTGTTCAGATAATTTAAAGGGTACATCTCTGCCTATAAGTATAGAGACACCCTTGGACTTGGAGTCAGCATTCGTGGCATGGAAAGCTCTTGGGAAGTTTAAATTTGTGAGTCTTGGTACCTGGTGCGTCTTAAAGTGGGTCTCTTGTAGAAATACGAACTGTGGCTTACCTTTTTTAAGTTCCCTCATAAGGGTAGAGCGGCATTCAGGGATGTTTAGGCCTCTGATATTGTGTGAAATCAGTAGGGGGTGACAGCCCAGGGATGAGTAGGCCATGGCAGTGCGGCAGGAGGAGACGCTCGGAGGTTTGTACTGCAGGGATAAAACTGTTATATGAAAATTAATATCTACAACCAGTGTCAAAAACAGCAATCCTATAGCAAGCTTATCTGGTACCTTAGGGAGAGTAAAGGCTGAAAGAATGGGGAAAAGAGAAGGAAGTCAAAAAAAAAAAAAAAAAAAAAGGAAAGGCAGAAGAAAAGGAACACTCGTTTAAAGTAGTGGGAGAATATTACTTTGGTAGTCCTCTTTCCAGGGAGATCACCTACTCCCCCAAGAGAGAGGTACTACCCAATGAACTGTAGCTAATCCCCTTGCCCTACCAGGGGGTCAGGGAAGCTTTGTGGGGTCGCTAGGAGGCGACAACAGCCAAGGGACAATCCACCCGTCAATCCACGAAGGGTGTAGATTGATCAAGTAACTGTAAACAAGGATAGCCTCAGTGAGGCACACACGGCTAGTTCAAATAGAATTTAGTGTGGTGATTTGTCATTTACACCCGACCATGGTGTATTGCATGTAGGTGGGCAGTTATTTTGTTGTTTTTTTTTTTTTTTTTTTTTATATTCTTCATTTTATAATATATAAGACCTGTGAAAACTGAGGAAACACTATAGGTAACATAACAGGTATCTATTATCATAACTAGTAAATGAGAGCTGTCTCAATTAACGGTGGCTACTAAACACATGTAGCGTAATCTCCATGTATGTTGGGCTACGGGAATTAGGGTGGCATGAAGGCATGGGAGGGAATATACAGTGTATAATGATATCGTATGTAATCATCTTCCTTCCCTGGGGATAAGTCTCCTTCCAGTTCTGGAGTTATCGGCCCGGTCTCTGTGATGACAGCAAGTGTGGCCTAAATAAGGAACCATAATGGTGTGGAACGACCATTTGACAGACCGTGAGCCACGTCCAGGGCTAACTGGTGGGGAGATCATGTTTGGGCATCTTATGATCAGCCAGTATTCGCGGGCATTGTGAGTCTAGGGCCTATAGTTCTTTCCGTAGACAACCCGTAGTTGGTAAGTCAGGGTAAGAAAGTGTTGCCGGAAAGGCTCTTTGCGGATTTAAAGTAAAGCGCATGAGAAAATGTTTCTGTGAGATGGTGATGTCATCTGAAGTGGACATCAGCAAAGGGAGATGCATATACGATACTGTTACCTGTATGCCTGAAGTTGTAGCATAGTTTGGAGTGGAGAATTGAAATAGGAAAGCCATATGATGATGTTTTAGTCATCCTCTTGGTCTCTAGAAGTACCGGCTAGTCTTCTCGGAGTGCCTGCTGTAGAACTGCCTCCTCGGTTCTGTTTGTGTTTTTTCAACTGCCTCTTGTCTGGAGACGAGAAGGGAGAAGAGGGTGGGCTCCTCACCAATGGAGGTTGTAGGAATTCAGCGTACAATTCCGGAAGGTCCAGTTGTCCTAGATCTAGCATCTGGCAGAATTCTGGAAGGGCAGCTGGGGTGCGCAGTATGCATTGATGCCCATTATGTGATACTGTGAGGGCGAATGGGAATCGCCATGTGTACTTTAAGTCTCTAGCTCTCAGTTTCTCCAGTAGGGGGCATAAAGCGCGCCGGTTCCTCAGTGTGATCTGTGATAGATCCTGAAATAGCATGATTGTAGCGCCATTAAAGATGATCTGATTGTTTTGCCTTGCTTTGCGCATAATGTCTTCTTTTATACCGAAGTTTTGTAAGCAACATATTATGTCTCGAGGTGGTGCTGTTTCAGGCCCTCTGGGTCTTAGGGCTCTATGGGCTCTCACAAAATCAATCTCTGTGTCTTCTTGTCTCTCCAACAGGGTATTAAAGACTCTCCTGAGGGCTGGGACAATTTGTTCTTGTTCCACCGATTCAGGGATCCCTCTCACCCTAATGTTGCACCTTCTCCCTCTATTGTCAAGTCTTCGATATGTCTGTTCATATTTATGAAGTGCTGCATATGTGCTGTTGTAGTCATCTCTAACTTGTGGATCGCCTTGTCTCTGTGTCTACCTGCATTTTCAGCAGCAGCCATCTTCTCATTAATCACCAGCATGCTTGTTTTTAAATCCGTGATGGCTGCTGAAAAGGTCGCTTTAATGTCTGCAGCAAACACTGACATGACTGCAAACGTCAAGGGATGGTCCGTTCTGGACTTACCCCTGCCTGTGTCTTCCACAGCTGAGAGAGAGTCCTCACTGCCCTCTTTTCATGAGGCGTTGGCGCCATCTTGGGCCTCGTTGTTCCACCGTGGGCCGCCAACTTATGTTTGAAGATGTCAGCGATGTTGCTATTAGCTGATGATACCGAGTTTGCGGCGCGGTCTTGAGCAGGGGCTCAAGTGGAGCTTTCTGCCCGGCATCTGGAGTCAGCGAGTCGGGTGAGAGGCTGTGAATTGCCATGTGTGTCGAGGAGCTCCTTCAGGGTGCTGCCATCCTCGTTACGCGCCAAGCCACGCCCCTCTGGGCCTTATGTTTAATTTCAGGTTTATGTATTTCCTCTAAGAGCATGACCATTTCCTTCTGTCTCTCTTTTTCCATTGAAATTAACTCCCCTCTGATGACCGCCTTGTGGGCTTTCCATACCACTTGGTAGGGCACCTCCTCTGATATTAGTCTCAAAGTACAGTATAGTGCTAGTGTGCGGGACAAGGATTCCACATTCTGTGGAATCCCTGTGGAAAACTTATTGGAGCATGGTCTGACATGGTGATTGACTCAATAGTTGATGAATTTACATAATTCAGATAATATTGATCGATCAACAACATATCGATCCTTGTATATACTTTGTGTATTTTGGAGTAATAACTGAACTCCCTGTCCCGCTCATGCAACACCCTCCGACTGTCCACCAAATGCAGAGAGTGAAGGCGCTGTTTAACATATCTTAACACCTTATGAGACACAAATGTTTTTCCTGAAGTGGTGTCTAGACTAGGGTCCAAGGTAATGTTCAAATCCCCTCCCATAACCAATAGACCTTCCCGAAACTTGCCCAGGATATCCAAAGTTTTAGATAAATAGAAATTTAACGGTATGGCCAGAGGCGTCGCTAGGGGTGGCTATTGGAGCTATAGCCCCAAGTCTCTCACTGGGTGAAGCGGCGCCATCAGCGGTGGATGTGGGCGCCGTGCAGATAACTAACATCTCGGCCATTTTACTTTGTTCTGCCACTGCACTGGTTACTAGAACCGCCCAGGGTCTAGCAACCAGTGATGTCACGTAACCTGAGTGACACAGTGTGAGCCCGAGGCAGTGGCATCGCTGGGGGGTGGGGGGTGCGTGCTGCACCCGGGTGACACCCGCCAGAGAGGTGACACCCGTGGGTAGTGGCACCGCTAACACCGCCCGCTGCCCTACACTCTCGGGTGTCGCCAGCTGTCTCCCTCAGTGGAGCTGACTGAAGCCACCTCCCCCTCCCCTCTGTTTACATCCACACAGGAGGAGGAGGAGCCGAGGGACACACCACTGTGTACAGTATATCCGTCAGCGCTGTTCTGAGGTCTGTACATTTTACTATACAGTATGTAGGTGGACATGTGCAGAGGGCTATGGGAGGGGAGAGGGTGCAGATACTGATGGGGGGTCTGCACTGAAGGGGGGTGTTTATACTAATGGTTGGTCTGAACTGAGGGGGGGTGTCTATACTGATGGGGGTCTGCACTGAGGGGGGTGGCTGCACTGAGGGATTGTCTATACTGAAGAGGGGGTGGTCTGTACTGTACAGGCCCGCAGCCTCTATATATATATAATGCACAAATGTATGTTATATATATATATATGTATGCCCACCCAAGCGTATGACTTTCTTTACTTCGCTGCTATGGGCTCTAGCCCCAGATCTTTAGTAGACCTAGTAATGCCCCTGGGTATGGCTATTGGGGAAATATATATATAGGAGCTAGGGTATAACACTGGCCCTGGATCTTTCCTTTAACAAAAAGAAAGCAGCCCTCAGGATCTACTCGTATTTCTGTGGGTACTAAGGGACATTGTTTGTGTATAGCTATTGTAACTCCTCTAGCCCTAGGAATTGGTGAAGGTGCATGAAACCATTGATTATATAGAAAAAGAGGCATATGAGGGGTCAACCCTGCCACGAAGTGCGTCTCTAGCAAAAAAACTATCTCTGCCTTCATGTGACGCAGTTCATGCCAGAGGCGGCCCCTCTTACCAATCGAACAAAGCCCTCTCACATTATACGATACAATCTTCATTGTACCTGCCATTCTCTCATTACTCCCATGAGTCTCTTATTGTACTGCTGTGCCTGATTTGTGTCTGCGCCCGGCCTTCTGAGCTCTCTCGCCTTGGATGCATGTGATGAGAAGAAGGAGGGAGGAGGAGAAGAGAAAAAAAAACACAAATCCATCTAAAAACCGTAACCTACTATGCCACTGCCTGAGGCACATTCCCCTAAGGGGAGGGTGAATCCGGGCAGAAAACAAAGTCCCTTGTCTCGGGACCGACCTATTGGGCAAAAGATAAATAAAAACATGAACAGAGTACCTTGTGAACCCCGGGCTTCCATCTATATTCTTATATTGTTTTTCTTTTCTCCTTCTCTTTCCCCCTTTTGCTTTGCGGTATTTCAGCGTATTGCCTCAAAAATTCCCACCAAGGGGGAGAAAACAAAAAAGTATTTAAGGGGGGAAAAAAAGAGGGGGGGTAAAAAAAGAAAAGAAAAGGGGGGGAGGGTGACGGGCATCATCTCCCCCCTAAAAAAAAAAAAAAAGGGAGTAATAAACGTAATAAAAGGGATAAAAAAAAGGGAGGGTGGTGGGGAATTAAGAGAGAGTGAGGGAAAAAACAACCCCCCCATTGTCCTTCGTTCTTTAACTGGCACCTGTTGCCATTGTTCTGGTCGTTGTAGTGATAGTTTGTAGTTATTCAAGCTCCAATCTGGAAAGTCCACCAGGGGGAGCTCCAGCACCTCTGTGAAGTGTTGCAAATCATCTTTCGTTTTAAGTGTTGCTGTTTTCCCATTCCAGGTTGCTACATAAGAGTTCTATATGATAAATCTGAAAATAAAGCTATTTGTGCACCTTCAAAATCAACCGTGGATTTATTGCGGGCTGCTGTCATGATGGCTTCTTTCACTGGATATCTATGTAGTTTACAAATGACAACTCTTGGTTTTTCTGCATTTTGGGGGGTAGGGGCAAGGGCACGATGGACTCTGTCTATTTTAGCCCTCAATGCATACAGGCTGTTAAAAAAACGTTATGAAAATGCCAGTATCTTTGCAGTGATTTTTTTTAACTTTTTTCAGCTTTTTTCAGCGTTTTTGCAATAGCGTTTTTGAGCGTTTTTGAGCGTTAGCGTTTTTGAGCGTTTTTTTTTTTTTCAAATTTTTTTTTTTTTTATGGATCAAAAACGCTAAAAAACGTTGGTGAATGACGTTTTTGAGCGTTTTTGAGCATTTTTGAGCGTTTTTCAGCGTTAGAGCGTTTTTACAGCTGAAAAACGTCTTTCAGAACCCACTGGTCCTGGGTTTTTTTAAGTCCTCATGCACACGGACGTTTTTACAGCTGCTTTTTTGAGCTTTTTTTGCAGCTTAAAAAGGCCTGTCTATGTTAGTCTATGGCTTCATGCCCACCTAGGCGTTTTTGAGCTGCAAGTGGCATAGGCGTTTTTAAGCTGTAAAAAAAACCCAGGACCAGTGGGTTCTGAAAGATGTTTTTCAGCTGTAAAAATGCTCTAACGCTGAAAAACGCTCAAAAACGTCATTCACCAACGTTTTTTAGCGTTTTTGATCCATTGAAAAAAAAAAAAAATTAAAAAAAAAAAAAACGCTCAAAAACGCTAACGAGGAAAAACGCTCAAAAACGTTAAAAAACGCTATTGCAAAAACGCTGAAAAAAGCTGAAAAAAGTTAAAAAAAATCACTGCAAAGATACTGGCGTTTTCATAACGTTTTTTTAACAGCCTGTGTGCATGAGGGCTTACAGCTTAAAAACGCCTATGCCACTTGCAGCTCAAAAACACCTAGGTGGGCATGAAGCCATAGACTAACATAGACAGGCCTTTTTAAGCTGCAAAAAAAGCTCAAAAAAGCAGCTGTAAAAACGTCCGTGTGCATGAGGACTTAATCTTATCTGGTGCAGATGGCCCCAGAATTAACTGGAACAGACTGATCACCTTTGGAAGCAATTCAAAATGTTGTTTTATTTCAGGCAGGCCCCTTATATGTATATTTTGCCTACAATCTCTATTTTCTTGATTATCCATTTGATCTAACAGAGAATTCAACACTTCCTCATGATGTTTTGTCACATCATAGATATCAGCCACTCCTTGTCTAATATCATCCTGGCTCATCTCAATTTCTTCTACTCTGTGTCCCAGTGCCTCTATTTCCTCCCTTAACCCCCCCACAGCCTGTTTGCAGGATGATTCAACAGCAGTTATAAGTAATTGAAGGTCTTTCTTTGTAGGAAGTGCTCTCAAATGTTCTCTTAAATGTCCACTATTAACTCTGATTGAGATGCACTTAGTTCATTATTAAGATCACCATACAAAGGGTTTAAATAATGCACCTGCCCTGTAGAGGCTGTCTCTGTATTCATCACAAGTCCTTTGCTGATTTTTGCTGATTCACTGCTGGGTTTTATAGTACCACAACTTTCAACTTCCAGGGATTCAACCATCCCTCTTGGGATTTCCTCCACCTTCTGAAGACTTGGATCCCCTCTAACACACTCCTCCTCTGGACCCTCCGTTCCACCGGCACAGACCGAGGTGTCTCGCTCTTCTCCTGGGAGATCCCTTTCCAGGGTTGTACAGCTCTGCTTTGGGCTCAGAGGTATTTGGCCATTGCCATGTGCTGCAACACCCCTTCCAAAGCCTGTCACTCCTCGGCCCTGTACGGGGGGATCACATCCAACCCTCCCCAGTCCCCCCTCATATCAGGGGAGCCGAACTTCCTTCCCTCCTGGACCGGGGTTCTTTTAATTGCACTCCCAGGATCTGCACTATGCGCCAAGAGGTATGCTCTAAGCCCGTTAGCCTGGCTCTTTCCACCACCACTGTGCAGGAGTGCAGCTGTACGGCAACGTGTGGACATGCTTTAGCCGGTCTGGAGCCTGCTGAACACCGCAGCCTATCTTCCTGGAGCCCGGGGATCACTGAGCAGCACGCTCAGTCAGCGTGTCTGTTCATGCCACACCCCTCCTTAAATTTCTAAAACTTTGGACATTTGGGGAGGTTCCGGGAAGGTTTACTGGTGGTAGGAGGGGATCTTAACATTACCTCAGACCCCAGTCTAGACACCTCTTTGGGGAAAACCTTTGTGTCCCATAAGGCTTTAAGGCATGTTAAACAGCACCCTCACTCTCTGCATTTGGTGGATAGTTGGAGAGTGCTGCACGAGCGGGACAGGGATTTCAGCTATTATTCCAAAACACATAATGTATATTCAAGGATCGATATGTTGTTGGTCGATCAATATTATCTGAATTATGTAAATTCATCAACTATTGAGTCAATCACCATATCAGACCATGCACCAATAAGTGTAAAGATATGTCTGGCATTGACTGGGGGTGTGGGAAGAACATGGCGATTGAATGAATCTATTTTGGATAATAAACAGAATGTGGAATCCCTGTCCCGCACATTAGCATTATATTTTGAGACCAATACATCAGAAGAGGTGTCTGACCAAATGGTATGAGAAGCCCATAAGGCGGTCATCAGAGGGGAATTAATTTCAATGGGGTCGCGCATTAGAAAAGAGAGACAGAAAGAATTGGTTGAGCTTCTAGAGGAAATACATAAACTTGAAATTAGACACAAGGCCCATTTAAAACCTGGGGATGCAAGGAGACTAGAGAAACTGCAAGTAGATTTAAAACAGCTTTTTGATTAAAAAGTTCAAACTTTTTTTATTTGACTCTATATAATATAGACTCAGTTCCTGTGGGGGCGATGGATGGTGGGCGAGCAGCTAGAATTCAGAAGTATCTTGAGGCCTCAGAGCTGCAAGCTATTCCATCTGTGGCCCTGGAGGAAATGGAAAAAGCAATTTCTATTGAAGAGTTGGGAGGAGCGATTGCTGCCTTGCCATTGGGTAAAAGTCAGGGACCAGATGGTTTCACAAATTTGTATTATAAAAAGTTTTCCTCAATCTTGTTTGGCTCCTCTGTGCAAATACCTTGTGCAAATACCTTAATTCTGTTTCGGTGCTGTGCCAGCTATAGACCCATCTCCCTCCTCAACTCTGACACTAAAATACTGGCTAAAATTCTGGCTCTTAGGTTACAAGACCATATAGTTAAATTGATTCACCCGGATCAAACAGGGTTTATGAAGGGCTGTGAGGCCAGAGATATTACTATTTGGGCCCTGCATGTATTACACTAGATGAAAAATGAACCGAACCAGACCCAGAGCGTAGTAATTTCAATGGAAAAGCATTTGATAGGGTGGGGTGGGAGTTTATGGTCGGAGTTTTGAAGGAGATGGGTCTGAGAGAACGGATGATGGGGTGGGTGACGGCATTGTATGCAGATCCTAGAGCAAGGGTTAAGGTTAATAGTAGATTATACCTGTATGTTTACTTTGAAATAGTGCTGGGGGGGCTGGGGGGGCTGGAGCCCTTTCTACGAACGATAAAGGGGATTTGTATTGAATCAACGGAACATAAGATCTCAGCTTACGCAGATGATCTACTGTTGTATCTCTCTTCTCCCCAAAAGTTTTTGACAGAACTGATGTTGGAAATATACAGGTTGGGCCTTGTATCCAATTTTATAATAAATATTGAGCAATTAGTGTTGATGCAGAGCCATGTGCCTGTGAGGATGAGGAATACTCTGCAACAATCCTTTCCTTTTTTTTGGTGCCTCGATTCTATATTTTATTTGGGGACTTATATCTCTTCAGATGTAAATCGCCTATATGATGTAAACTATGGACCCTTAGTGTTATCTATATTAAAAGACTTGCAGAAGTGGAGAAGTCATACTCTGACGTGGTTCGGCAGGGTAAATGCGCTTAAAATGAGTGTAATCCCTAGACTTATTTATGTTTTACAATACCGTACCCATAACACTCCCACAGACATTCTTCAAATACAAATGGCTTTTACTACCTTTGTGTGGGGAGATAAACACCCTAGGTTGGCATATGAGATTCTGAGAAGACGGAAAACGAAAAACATAACGGTGAGGAGGGACTTCCGGACATAGTAACTTATTACAGAGCCATGGCCCTGGTTCATATTATGAACTGGTGCCATGGCTCTGCTAGTAAACTTTGGCTGCCTCTGGAGAAAACACTAGCAGGTAGGAACCTGGCCAGAGCCCCCTGGATTCCGGTTTCATATAGGGGGTTATCGGAATATGCTTCAACATTGACGAAAACAACACTGTCTATTTGGGACAGAATGAATAGTACGGGAAAGTTTGCCCCCCCCCCCCCCATATCCTCCATGACACCACTGGAAGGATTCCCCTGGTTTCCCCTGGGGGAAGATAAAGGGAGTTTAGACCGTTGTGGATCGATTGGAAGGGTAATTGTGCTAGCGTGCCCCCCCCAGGGTAAATTGCTATCATTGGCAGAATTGGTTTTGAGATTGGGGGAAATACCAATGGCCATATGGAAATATTGCCAATTGACAGATCTGTTTAATAAGTGGAAGCATCAGGTTAGACCAGCGAACCTGCTTACTATTTTTGAGGAAGGGTGTGCCAACTTATCAGAGCCTGGCCATATGTTGTCTCGAATGTATAAGCTGGTTCTGAGTGCCCAAAATATGACAACCCTATTTTGTCCGAGAATGGGAAAGGGAGCTGGGTTATAATTTCACATCTGAACAAATTAAAAGGGTGATGGGGCAACACACCATACCTCATTAATAGGGATGAGCTTCGAGTTCGAGTCGAACTCATGTTCGACTCGAACATTGGCTGTTCGCAAGTTCACCGAACAGCGAACAATTTGGGGTGTTCGCGGCAAATTCGAATGCCGTGGAACACCCTTTAAAAGTCTATGGGAGAAATCAAAAGTGCTAATTTTAAAGGCTAATATGCAAGTTATTGTCATAAAAAGTGTTTGGGGACCTGGGTCCTGCCCCAGGGGACATGGATCAATGCAAAAAAAAGTTTTAAAAACGGCCGTTTTTTCAGGAGCAGTGATTTTAATAATGCTTAAAGTCAATCAATAAAAGTGTAATATCCCTTTAAATTTCGTACCTGGGGGGTGTCTATAGTGTGCCTGTAAAGGGGCGCATGTTTCCTGTGTTTAGAACAGTCTGACAGCAAAATGACATTTTGAAGGAAAAAACTCATTTAAAACTACCCGCGGCTATTGCATTGCCGACAATACACATAGAAGTTCATTGATAAAAACGGCATGGGAATTCCCCAAAGGGGAACCCCGAACCAAAATTAAAAAAAAAAAATAACGTAGGGGTCCCCCTAAATTCCATACCAGGCCCTTCAGGTCTGGTATGGATATTAAGGGGAACCCCGGCCAAAATTTAAAAAAAAAAATGACGTGGGGTTCCCCCTAAATTCCATACCAGATTTTAAGGGGAACCCCGCGCCAAAAAAAAAAAAAAAAACGGCGGCGTGGGGTCCCCCCAAAAATCCATACCAGACCCTTATCCGAGCACGCAACCTGGCAGGCCGCAGGAAAAGAGGGGGGGACGAGAGTGCGGCCCCCCCTCCCTCCTGAACCGTACCAGGCCACATGCCCTCAACATTGGGAGGGTGCTTTGGGGTAGCCCCCCAAAACACCCTGTCCCCATGTTGATGAGGACAAGGGCCTCATCTCCACAACCCTGGCCGGTGGTTGTGGGGGTCTGCGGGCGGGGGGCTTATCGGAATCTGGAAGCCCCCTTTAACAAGGTGACCCCCAGATCCCGGCCCCCCCCTGTGTGAAATGGTAAGGGGGTACTTTGTACCCCTACCATTTCACGAAAAAAGTGTCAAAAATGTTAAAAATGACAAGAGACAGTTTTTGACAATTCCTTTATTTAAATGCTTCTTCTTTCTTCTATCTTCCTTCATCTTCTGGTTCTTCTGGCTCTTCTGGTTCTTCTGGTTCTTCCTCCGGCGTTCTCGTCCAGCATCTCCTCCGCGGCGTCTTCTGTCTTCTTCTCCTCGGGCCGCTCCGCACCCATGGCATGGGGGGGAGGCTCCCGCTCTTCTCTTCTTCTCTTCTTCTTTTCTTCTTTTCTTCTTTTCTTCTCTTCTTCTCTTCTTCTTCATTTTCTTCTCCGGGCCGCTCCGCAATCCATGCTGGCATGGAGGGAGGCTCCCGCTGTGTGACGGCGCTCCTCGTCTGACAGTTCTTAAATAACGGGGGGGCGGGGCCACCCGGTGACCCCGCCCCCCTCTGACGCACGGTGACTTGACGGGACTTCCCTGTGACGTCACGGGGAATGCCACAGGGAAGTCCCGTCAAGTCACCGTGCGTCAGAGGGGGGCGGGGTCACCGGGTGGCCCCGCCCCCCGTTATTTAAGAACTGTCAGACGAGGAGCGCCGTCACACAGCGGGAGCCTCCCTCCATGCCAGCATGGATTGCGGAGCGGCCTGGAGAAGAAAATGAAGAAGAAGAGAAGAAGAGAAGAAAAGAAGAAAAGAAGAAAAGAAGAAGAGAAGAAGAGAAGAGCGGGAGCCTCCCCCCCATGCCATGGGTGCGGAGTGGCCCGAGGAGAAGAAGACAGAAGACGCCGCGGAGGAGATGCTGGACGAGAACGCCGGAGGAAGAACCAGAAGAACCAGAAGAGCCAGAAGAACCAGAAGATGAAGGAAGATAGAAGAAAGAAGAAGCATTTAAATAAAGGAATTGTCAAAAACTGTCTCTTGTCATTTTTAACATTTTTGACACTTTTTTCGTGAAATGGTAGGGGTACTTATGTACCCCCTTACCATTTCACACAGGGGGGGGCCGGGATCTGGGGGTCACCTTGTTAAAGGGGGCTTCCAGATTCCGATAAGCCCCCCGCCCGCAGACCCCCACAACCACCGGCCAGGGTTGTGGGGATGAGGCCCTTGTCCTCATCAACATGGGGACAAGGTGTTTTGGGGAGCTACCCCAAAGCACCCTCCCAATGTTGAGGGCATGTGGCCTGGTACGGTTCAGGAGGGAGGGGGGCCGCACTCTCGTCCCCCCCTCTTTTCCTGCGGCCTGCCAGGTTGCGTGCTCGGATAAGGGTCTGGTATGGATTTTTGGGGGGACCCCACGCCGTTTTTTTTTTTTTTTTTGGCGCGGGGTTCCCCTTAAAATCCATACCAGACCTGAAGGGTCTGGTATGGAATTTAGGGGGAACCCCACGTCATTTTTTTTTTAAATTTTGGCCGGGGTTCCCCTTAATATCCATACCAGACCTGAAGGGCCTGGTATGGAATTTAGGAGGACTCCCACGTCATTTTTTTTTTTTAATTTTGGTTCGGGGTTCCCCTTTGGGGAATTCCCATGCCGTTTTTATCAATGAACTTCTATGTGTATTGTCGGCAATGCAATAGCCGCGGGTAGTTTTAAATGAGTTTTTTCCTTCAAAATGTCATTTTGCTGTCAGACTGTTCTAAACACAGGAAACATGTGCCCCTTTACAGGCATACTATAGACACCCCCCAGGTACGAAATTTAAAGGGATATTACACTTTTATTGTTTGACTTTAAGCATTATTAAAATCACTGCTCCTGAAAAAACGGCCGTTTTTAAAACTTTTTTTTGCATTGATCCATGTCCCCTGGGGCAGGACCCAGGTCCCCAAACACTTTTTATGACAATAACTTGCATATAAGCCTTGAAAATTAGCACTTTTGATTATTCATGTTCGTGTCCCATAGACTTTAACGGTGTTCGCATGTTCGAACGAACTTTTTTCCTGTTCGCATGTTCTGGTGCGAACCGAACAGGGGGGTGTTCGGCTCATCCCTACTCATTAAGTTCCCATATACAGGAGATGTCGTATGTGTTCTTGACAAGATGGTATCGTACACCGGTTCGACTGGCTCAGATATACCCATTGGCGGATGTTAACTCCTGGAGGGGATGTAATCAAAGGGGTTAATTTCTCATTTATTGTGGGATTAAGAAAATTACACCTATGTCACGTACACACGAGCGGACTTTACGGCAGACTTTGCCCGGCGGACTGGATTTCGTCAGACAATTCGATCGTGTGTGGGCTCCAGCGGACTTTGTTTTATCAAAAGTTGGACGGACTTAGATTTGAAACATGTTTTAAATGAATCCGTCGAAAAGTCCGCTCGTCTGTATGCTAGTTCGACGGACAAAAAGCCACGCTAGGGCAGCTATTGGCTACTGGCTATGAACTTCCTTGTTTTAGTCCAGTCGTACGTCATCACGTACGAATTCGACAGACTTTGGTGGATTATGTGTAGGCAAGTCCGTTCATTCAGAAAGTCCGTCGTAAAGTACGTTGAAAAGTCCGCCGGGCAAAGTCTGCCGTAAAGTCCGACCGTATGTACACGGCATTAGACTTAAGAAAACCCTCCCCATTACATTTTCTCTTTCATGGGATGCCAGCATCTGCAGGGTTTTATAAGAGAAGCGTTACTCCACATTTGCTAAATGCAGCTAAAATATTGATACCTAGATTTTGGAAACAGTCTGGATGTCCCACTATAATGGATTGGAAGAGAGAGGTGGAAAAAATTATGAAAGCAGAGAGATGGATACATATGGTTAAGGACCAACAGAATAAATTTAAAGACACATGGCATGGAGGATTGTACTACTCCTCAGAAATAGGGGCGGATTAAACCCTATGGGGGATAGTGCTGTGTTTTAGATCGGATAGTCTGTGGGATGCATCTGGTGAGAGGAAATTGGGAGGGGGTGGGGATTTTTTTTCTCTTCCCCCTGTGAAGCACAGTGAAGAGATGATTGATGTCTTTAAAGGAAGAGGATAATTTATTATGGTAAATTAGGCACACAATTGGCAACACTTAATGAAAACCACACAATGAAGGGTGGATTGGAATAGTGAAATGAAAAGAGGACAGGTATATGAAGTAGTAGGGGGAGGCCATACTGAATAAAAACACCAAATGTAATAGAACATGATAATAGTAATAGGAAATGATATACTTTTTTTTGTGTGTCTATTTGTTTTTTGTAGATTGTTTGATACACGTAATAGGGTGCTGTAAAGCCTCCTTCTTAAATTATATTTTGAATAATGTGTTGCACGAAATTTTTGGTTATGAATAGATAAATGAGTGTGGAATCATTATTTGTTTTTTTTTGTTTTTTTTTCTCTTCTTCCTGAAGACAATGATCAGGGATCTGGTGTGTTTTCTCAGGGAGGGGGGGTTACTGTGGTTTGTGTCAATGAAAGGATTTATATAGATACCTTGTGCAATGTGTACCCTTATGTTGTATGTTGGAATTTGTCTCAATAAAGAAAAAAGTAAATATAAAAAAAAAAAATACTGTTTCTATATTCTTCACATTCCATTCTACATCTGCAACATTTGAGGCAGGCATATTCAGGATCCAACTAGAGACAGAGAATCTGGAGAATCGCCGTGGTGTTTTGTAGCGCTGGACAAAGCTGGCTTTATTAAGGTGGTTAGTCATCTGAGAAATTGTGACATAGATGCAGAATTTTGCATTGGTCAGGGAGATCACTTGTTGCGTGCCTGATATAGAGCTAGAAATGGATGCAGAGACCGATGTTAAAAGGGAAGCATTGTCACGCTGAGGTTTAGCGTTGTGTAGGCCTTCACCAGAGCACATGTTTACCTGAGTTTTAGCTGTGTCACCTGGTTTCCTCCATAACTATGGGTGAGGGTATTCCCCTGTGTGGTTCTCACGGAGTAGGGTGCAGAATATAGGATAAGCGTGTCTGAAAGGAATACACAGCAACCTGGGTGTAGTCTGTTCTGTAACAAATCCTTGTGGCGAAAGAGCAGGAGGAACCTGGGTACCTTATAAGGGCTCTAGGAGGAAATGGCAGTAATGTGTGCAACCTGTGGTGTGATGTCAGCTTACACTGTGTAGTGAATATATACCAAACACAGCACTGCTTTTTAGAGTGACAGTCAGAGATATAAAAGTGACCCTGTCTTACCTGTCCATGACACTAGACTGTACCTAAAGTCCAGACTTCCCCATCACAATGGGCATACCCCATAGGGATCTTCAGGGTTTGGGTCCCATAGCAACGGACCACCGCCCTGGACCTGTATAGCACCAAGTGCCTAGGTGAGTGTCCATGCAAGGTGAGTGTCCATGAAAGCTTTTCCAATGTACAACCACCTGAAGCTAGTACAAACCTATAACCAGGGTCTTCATAGACTTCGCTTGTGTCCTGTACTTTACAATTAAAGCGGAGTTCCACCCAAAAGTGGAACTTCCGCTCATTTGTCTCCTCTCCCCCTCCGGTGCCACAGTTGGCACCTTTCTGGGGAGGGAGGGGGGACAGGATACCTGACAGGTATCCTGTTCCCACTTCCAGGAGTCTACGCCGTGGCCCATGATGTCACCATGGGGCTCTCTCCTCCTCCCCCTGTCACCAGCCAATAGGAGAGAAGAGTGGGGCCTCGCGCATGCGCAGTAGGGTTCCCGATGTGAAGCCGCAATGGCGGCAGCAGCAGCACCCGACAGCTGATGAAATCATCAGCTGCAGTGTCGACATCGCTGGACTCCAGGACAGGTAAGTGTTCTATTATTAAAAGCCAGCAGCTGCAGTATGTGTAGCTGCTGGCTTTTATTCTTTACTTTTTGGGGGGCGGACCTCCACTTTAAGATAAGCTGTTTTTGGATCCTATAGGATACTTGTAAGGAGTCCTTATTAGAATTTTTTTCTGTGGTAAGAAGGTCAAGGACATTCTGCAGAGACTGCAAGGAAATCAGACACATAAAGACTATAGACTCTAGAGTCCATGTAGTCTTATGGAGTCAGTGAGTAGTGGCAGCCCGTCCATAATAGGCATAATAAACAGTCCATCTAATAGGCTTCAAAATAGGGTGGGCTCGGGGCACAGAGCACTGCGCTCTGAGCCCACCCAGTTGTGTGACACTATTGAATTAATATTCGCTATTCTCACACTAATTCTATGCTGGCCACTGGGAGGAGGAGGGAGGAGACACAGGGGAAGCTAGCCAACCGCCCATTTGTTGCGACCAACCAACCAACCAGGGAGGGGGGGTATGGTGCGGGTGACCTGAATGGGGGGGGGGGCTGGCTGGCTGGTCACTGTCTTGCCACCCCCCCAAAAAAAATACCACTGCCCGCCACTGTCAGAGAGAGAGGTGTAGTGGACTTTGTGGTATGTGTAGTGGGTGCCCTTCTGTAGAGAAAAGTTGCTAGGTGGTAGAATACCTTTAATAACTCACATCATTTCTACATCAAAATTTAGCTTGGTTTACTCACTCTGAGTGTGCATACATGTCATTACTTTGCCCAAGCCAAGTAGGAATTGTGGAGAAACATAGAGATGTTAGGGTTAATGCTATTGGTCAAAAGTATTCTGGCACTGGATGTTTTAACTAACACATTATAAATGCCAGCCAAACTCTAGTACTGTATATACAGTACATAATAGAAATTCAACATGCAAACATTCTCCTGCTACAGACTGGTTAAAGTCACTAAGCATTTTATTAACCACTTGCAGGCCGCAATACGTGTATATAGGTTGCCGTTTGCAAGTGGTTTCCTGGGATTATGGCTGAAGATATCAGCCATAACCCCAGGTACCGTTTTTCTCTGCAGGCAGCTGGCTTTCTCATGAGCCGCTGGAACGGTTTCCGAAGCGGTGGAAGGGGATGTCCCCCCTGCTCCATTGGTGTTTCTCGGGCTCACCGTTTCCGCCAGTTCGCCTGAGAAACGATCCAATGATGCAGCCAGCTGCTCTCATAGGCGATCAAAGAGTTAACACTCATTGATCTACTCTATGGCTTTGGAGGACCAGACCAATGTCATTCTGGTTCAGGCTGGAAGAGTTTTTTTTTTAAAGCGAAAGATCAAAGAAAGTCTTTTTTGACCCCGATCTCTCCATGAAGAGGACCTGTCATCCCTATTTCTATTAAAATAGATGTTTACATTCCATGTAATAGGAATGAAAATGATCCAAAAAAAATAAATAAATAAATAAAAGGGGACAGTGTAAAAATAAAAAGTAAAATAAATAATAATAAAAAAAATGTACAGCGCCCCCATCCCTCTGTGCTCCCACGCAAAAGCGAACACGTAAGAAAGTCGCGCACACACATGTAAACGGTATTTGAACAACACATGCAAGGTATCGCCGTGAACGTTAGAGCAATAGCAATGATTTTAGTGCTAAACCTCCTCTGTAGCTCTAAACAGGTAACCTGTAAAGGCATTTAAACAGTCGCCTGTGGAGATTTTTAAGTAACGTAGTTTGTGGCCATTCCATGAGAGTGCGCAATTTTAAATTGTGACATGTTAGATATCTATTTACTCGGCGTAACATCATCTTTCACATGATACAAAAAAATTGGGATAACTATTGTGTTTTATTTCTTTTTAATATACAAAAGAGTCGCCCTGGGACTTTGAATGAGGTTAGTATGGTTAGCCAATGAAAATATATACATAAATAGATTTATTGCAACTTGTCGTGCATATGGAACAGTAGCAGTAGTGAGCAGGCCGATAAGGTGTACATACAGTGTGAAAAGGAAACAATCCACATACAAAGGTAAATGATTTGCATATAAAAACAGTATACAAAAATCAACATTATGTACAAGCATCAGTAGTACCCGACGTTTCAGGTACTACTGATGCTTATACATAATTTTGTATGTGGATCGTTTCCTTTTCACACTGTATGTACACTTTATCGGCCTGCTCACTACTGCTGCTGTGCTCCATATACACGACAAGTTGCAATAAATTTATTTTTGTGTATACTCATGGTATTTTCATTGGCTAACCACACTCATTCAATGTCCCAGGGTGACTCTTTTGTAGATATGTATCTAATTGGGGATGGAGGTGACGTTGGGGTGACACCAGACCTTTGAATATGCTCCTTTATTTCTTTTTAAATTCATTAAAGTGTATTTTTTCACAAAAATTGGCGTTTGCAAAACCGCTGCGCAAATACCGTGTGACTAAAAAATTGCAACAATAGTAATTTTATTCACTAGGGTCTCTGCTAAAAAAATATATAATGTTTAGGGGTTAAAGTAATTTTCTATCAAAAATGACCGATTTAAACTTGTAAACAGAAAGTGCCAGAAAAAGCCTGGTCTTTAAGTAAACTCCTTTTTTGCACTTGTACCTAGTGAATAGGTACAAGTGTATATTGAATATCTCCTAAACTTACAGTGTTTAGGAGATATTCACACTGGATGCAGCCAGTGATGTCACCAGCTAATGCGTTCTGAAGGTCCGGCATATCATGCAGCTGGAGCCTGTGAACCCGGAAGGAAGACAGGGTGAAGATGGAAGCGCTGTCAGTGGTGACAGCGCGCTGCTGGAGGGCTTTGTTTTAGGGTAAGTATTTTATAATGTGCTAGTGTACTAGCATGTTATGCCATTGCCTTACAAGGTTTTTTTTATAATGCTGCAGTTTACTACCGCTTTACCAGGCCTGTATTATTAGTTAGAGTGGATTTTACAGTTTTTGAAGTAACTGTATTATGGAAATCATTCACATTTACATTCATAAGATACAATCATGTATTCAAAAGTGTTGCATTACGATTCAATTGATAATTTTACATTACGTAGCTGCTAGTTATTGCAGCTCCCTGTTGGGAATATTTGATATCTTTACTACATTATTTATTACAATCAAGCTAAGAATACAATACACATTAAAAACATTTATATACTGTTTACATACACAAAAAAGGTTGCTTTCGGCTGTGGCTTTTATTTCTCCTAATGCTGTATGTATGGCTATAAATCTCTTAATACTTGGTTTGCTTCTGGGGCTATAAGGGCACTTTCACACTGGGGCGGGCGTGGCGCTTTTTCGGGTGCTAGCGGGCACTTTTAACCCCCGCTAACGGCCGAAAAAGGGTTGAAAGCGATGGCAAAGCGCCGCTGCAGCGGCACTTTGCTGGCGCTTCGGCGGCGCTGCTCCTACAGCGCCTCAAAGATGCTGCTTGCAGGACTTTTTTGAGCTTCCTGACAGCGCACTGCTCCAGTCCCCCCAGGCTTTTACACAGGAGTGAGAGGAGAGGCACTTTACAGGTGCTTTGCAGGCTCTATTTTTAGCGCTATAGCGCCTGTAAAGGGCCTCAGTGTGAAAGTAGCCTAAGGAATTGGTGTCTGTTCCCTTCTACTTAGACCCCTTTCACATTGGGGCCACAGCCGCGTTAGCGGTAAAGCACCACTCGTTTTAGCGGCGCTTTAGCGCTGTTTAAGCAGCGCTTTTCAGATGCTAGTGGGGCACTTTGAACCCCAAAGGGGTTAAAAACTCCCGTGCTGCGGCGCTTTCAAAACGCTTTTCAGGCGCTTCAGAAGCGCTGCCCATTTTTTCCAATGGGCAGGGCAGTTTGGGAGTGCTAAATACAGTGCTCCCAAACCCCCCCAAAGATGCTGCTTGCAGGATTTTCAGAACGTCCGGATGGTCCCTTAGTGGCGACTACTTCCCTTTTACCTCTGGCCTTGATCCGTGATTGCCACTGGCAACCGGAATGATTGTTCCCGATAGCAACAACTTGGTTCCCCGTCCAGCTGAACCTCTGGAACTTGGTTGGACTCCAAGCCTGAAGTCCAAACCCTGTGCTGCTTCTCAATACTCCTGGATAGGCCTCTGGCAGCCTGGCAGCCAGGTACTCCCAAAATGGGCCTCAGGCTTCTGGCCTAGCAACCCAGAGCATTTTGACACACATCCACCCAGACAGCCGTCCAGGTGGCACAGAACAGCTATCACCTGACTCTTCACAAATAAATAGGCTCTCCCAGCAGGCCAAGGGGCTAAAGTTCCCTGCCAATTGGCCAAGACAACCCATCCACTCATAGTCTGGCTTCGCTATGCCCTTGTCAATCCAAAGTCACTGGCAACAGTGCCACCCAGTGACAGAAGAGAGAAGTGCAGCAAACCCAGATTTAGGGAAAAGTTAGTGGATCTTCTAACAATTAGCCAGGACACTTACTACCTGGCAGACTAAATTTGTGAGCAACCCTGCCTAAACACCAGGGTGCAACATATATATATAGATATATATATCTATAGATATCGATATAGATATAGATATTGATATATTACACATATTTTTAATTATGTGCACATGGGTTTAACAACACTTTATCTTTTCTGGTCAAATGTCGCTAAGACTTTTCTCTTATGCCGCGTACACATGACCAGACTTTCCGGCAATAAAAGGTCCGACGGAACGAATCCGTCGGACATTCCGATCGTGTGTGGGCTTCATAGGACCTTTTCTGTCTAAAAATCTGACAGACCTTAGAAATAGAACATGTTTCAAATCTTTCCGATGGACTTGACTCCTATCGAAAAAACGTTTGTCTGTATGCTAGTCCGACGGCCGAAAACGACTCAAGGGCTGCTATTGGCTACTGGCTATTGAACTTCCTTTTCTAGTCCAGTCGTACGTCATCATGTTCAAAATGATCGGATTTTGGTGGGATCGTGTTTAGGCAAGTCCGTTTCATCGGAACTCCGTTGAAAAGTCCTTCGGTGTTCAGTCCGACAAGAAGTCCGCTCGTGTGTACGCGGCATAAGGATCAAATGTTAGGGAGCAAAAGCCAACAAGTACAAACTAAAATTTTACACCTAGTACAAACATCACAAGTATTGCTCTTCACTTCAACATGCCACACAGGCTATGGGACGCCTGACATAGAGCAGGACTGGTACTTCAGCAGAAATCTACTTTGCACAGGGCTTAGCATTCTTTTCTCTAACTCCCCCTCCACCTTGTTGTAATTAGTTGGTCACTACATCACAGGTGGTGTCTCATATGCTAACCTTTGGACTGCTTGATCACTACTGACAATTACCCAGTGGAAATACTTAGTTTATACAAGTTTTACAAGATGCCATTCATTTGGACTCAGGCTCCCCAATATAGGCTGTTTTTACTACCTTTGAGCTATATATATATATATATATATATATATATATTTTTTTTTTTTTTTTTTTGATGGTGCATTGCTATATGGATTGGGCCCTCTGTGTTTTATGGATGCTTTTTCTTCTCTTGTCATGTACCAATAGGATCTCCGGAAGAAGCTGAAGGCGAAACGCGTTGCGATCCATTGGCGCTGACATTATAATTTCGTATAAGTGGCCTCTAGCCAGAAGGCACCTTCTAGGACTACCTTGTAAACAATCTTTTGGCCATCCATGTGATTTCTCTGTCATAGCTCCACAATTTGTTCTCTTATATGAGACAGTGTACCTTTTGGATATGTTAATGTTTTTTTCTCTGTATCATGTGTGTTTTTATGTGATTCTAATAAATTATATATTTTTATTATAATATGAGACCATTTTCTTTCCTATTAGTGGCAACCTTTAAAGTTCTTTTTCCTCTTTTTTCCCCTTTTTTTGTTTCTGTTCATATATCATTGGATGTGGTGCCACGCCCTGCAATATATGTCTCACACTTCTTCACTTCATGAATGCTAAGACACTTTTGCATGAATGCTGAGACATTCACACTGCAATTTTGTTTATAAATAGACCCCTATAATTTTCATTACTATCATGTAGACTTGGTATAATAGTCATTAGAAGAGAGTGTGTGTAGAACTGTTTGCTTGCACCTCTTGATTCTTTTTAGAAAAACTACTGCTGCTATTTGAGCATCTTTATGGTGACATTACTCCAGCCTATATGCTTGAAGGAAGTTTATTAAAGTGATATTAAGGGCCTAATTTTTTTTTTTTAAAATAACAAACATGTCTTACTTACCTGCTCTGTGCAAGGATTTAGCACAGAGCAGCCTGATCCTACTCTTCTCGGGTCCCCCACCGGCAGGGCTGGACTGGGACAAAAATTTGGCCCTGGACTTCACCCAGAGCGGCCCACTTTAATTTTGCAAACATGCACAAAAAAAACAGTATATAAAACTATACGCAGTTGCGCAATATGGATACTTATTGAGTTTGGGATGGATCTGAGGGAGGCGGTGCGGCCATTGTATGGGCCATCAGAGCGACCTGGGGGAAAATTGACACCTTGCCCCTTAGTAGGGTGACCACATTTCCAGACTGCCATTCAGGAACAATTTTGCCAAGGACCAGGGGGGGAAGGTAGTCTCAGGGTTGACGGGGAATTCAGCGGTGGGGATGATTTGTCGGGTGAATGGCTGGTGCTAGCAGTGAAAACATCCTGACACCATGCTTAATATGGTGTCAGGATGATCAAATCACATTATTTCTAGTACTACATTGTAATACATAATGAAATAATTCAACTCACCAGAATGCAGGATCAGTCGGAACCATTGCTTGTTACCAGATGAAGCATGTCATTTGCCACCGCCACCTGCCACCAGATGCAGCGTGTCACTTTCCACCATCGCCTGCCACCAGATGCTGCATATACTTGCCACCACATGCAGTGTGTCACATGCCACGTCGTCTGCTGCCAGAGAGAGGGCAGGGAGAGAGGGAGCAGAGAGAAAGAGAAAGAGAGAGAGGAGGGGGCAGAGAGAGAGAAGGGGGGGCAGGGAGAGAGAGGGGGGACACAGGGAGAGAGAGTGGGGGGGGACAAGGAGAGAGAGAAAGGGGGAGAGAGAGAGAGAGAGAGAGAGAAAGTGGAAGGGGCAGAGAGAGAGAGAAAGTGGAGGGGGCAGAGAGGGGGAGGGAGACAGGCAGAGAGAGGGGGGACAGAGAGAGAGAGAGAGAGAAGGGGGGGAGAGAGAGGGGGGACAGGGAGAGAGAGAGGGGGGCAGGGAGAGAGAGGGGGGGACAGGGAGAGAGAGAGAGAGGGGGGGACAGGCAGAGAGAGAGAGAGAGAGAGAGGGGGATAGGGAGAGAGAGAGGGAGAGAGAGAGGGGGGGCAGGGAGAGAGAGTGAGGGGGAACAGGGAGAGAGAGAGAGAGAGGGGGAACAGGGAGAGAGAGAGGGGGACAGGTAGAGAGAGGGAGGGAGACACAGAGAGAGGGGGGAACAGGGAGAGAGAGAGGGGGGGACAGGGAGAGAGAGAGGGGGGGACAGGGAGAGAGAGAGAGGGGGAGGACAGGGAGAGAGAGAGAGAGAGAGGGGGGAGGGGCGGGGAGAGAGAGGGGGGACAGGGAGAGAGAGAGAGAGGGGGGGACAGGGAGAGAGAGAGAGGGGGACAGAGAGAGAGAGAGAGGGGGGGGACAGGGAGAGAAAGAGAGGGGGGACAGGGGGAGAGAGAGATAGGGGGGCAGGGAGAGAGAGAGGGGGGGACAGGGAGAGAGAGGGAGGGGGGACAGGGAGAGAGAGGGAGGGGGACAGGGAGAGAGAGGGAGGGAGACAGAGAGAGAGAGGGGAACAGGGAGAGAGAGAGGGGGACAGGGAGAGAGAGAGAGAGAGAGAGAGAGAGAGAGAGAGGAGGGGGACAGGGAGAGAGAGAGAGGGTGAGACAGGGAGAGAGAGAGGGGGAGGACAGGGAGAGAGAGAGAGGGGGACGGGGAGAGAGAGGGGGGGACAGGGAGAGAGAGAGGGGGACGGGGAGAGAGAGGGGGGGACAGGGAGAGAGGGGGACAGGGAGAGAGAGAGGGGGGACAGGGAGAGAGAGAGAGGGGGGGCAGGGAGAGAGAGAGGGGGACAGGGAGAGAGAGAGGGGGACAGGAGAGAGAGAGGGGGGGACAGGGAGAGAGATAGGGGGCAGGGAGAGAGAGAGGGGGACAGGGAGAGAGAGGGAGGGGGGACAGGGAGAGAGAGGGAGGGAGACAGAGAGAGGGGGGACAGGGAGAGAGAGAGAGGAGGGGAACAGGGAGAGAGAGGGGGACAGGGAGAGAGAGAGAGAGGGGGGACAGGGAGAGAGAGAGGGGGGCAGGGAGAGAGAGAGAGGGGGGGACAGGGAGAGAGAGGGGGACAGGGAGAGAGAGGGGGACAGGGAGAGAGAGAGGGGGGAACAGGGAGAGAGAGAGAGAGAGGGGGGACAGGGAGAGAGAGAGGGGGGGAACAGGGAGAGAGAGAGGGGGGGACAGGGAGAGAGAGGGGGGGACAGGGAGAGAGAGAGAGGGGGAGGACAGGGAGAGAGAGAGAGGGGGAGGACAGGGAGAGAGAGAGGGGGAGGACAGGGAGAGAAAGAGGGGACAGGGAGAGAGAGAGAGGGGGACAGGGAGAGAGAGGGAGGGGGACAGGGAGAGAGAGGGAGGGGGGACAGGGAGAGAGAGGGAGGGAGACAGAGAGAGAGGGGGGGGACAGGGAGAGAGAGAGGGGGGGACAGGGAGAGAGAGAGAGAGAGGAGGGGGACAGGGAGAGAGAGAGAGGAGAGAGAGAGAGAGGGGGACAGGGAGAGAGAGAGGGGGGCAGGGAGAGAGAGAGGAGGGGGACAGGGAGAGAGAGAGAGAGAGAGGGGGGGGCAGGGAGAGAGAGGGGGACAGGGGGAGAGAGAGAGAGGGGGGGGGACAGGGAGAGAGAGAGAGAGAGAGAGAGAGGGGGGACAGGGAGAGAAAGAGGGGGACAGGGAGAGAGAGAGGGAGGGAGACAGAGAGAGGGGGAACAGGGAGAGAGGGGGACAGGGAGAGAGAGAGGGGGCAGGGAGAGAGAGAGGGGGGCAGGGAGAGAGAGAGAGGGGGGGCAGGGAGAGAGAGAGGGGGGGCAGGGAGAGAGAGAGGGGGACAGGGAGAGAGAGAGAGAGAGAGAGAGAGAGAGAGAGAGAGAGAGAGAGAGGGGGGGGGGCAGGGAGAGAGAGAGAGAGAGAGAGAGAGAGAGAGAGAGAGAGAGGGGGGGGGAGAGAGAGAGAGAGAGGGAGGGGGGGACAGGGAGAGAGAGAGAGAGAGAGAGAGAGAGAGAGAGGGGGGGGGAGGAGAGAGAGGGGGACAGGAAGAGAGAGAGAGGGGGGAACAGGGAGAGAGAGGGGGGACAGGGAGAGAGAGAGGGGGACAGGGAGAGAGAGAGAGAGGGGACAGGGAGAGAGAGAGAGGGAGACAGGGAGAGAGAGAGAGAGAGAGGGGGGACAGGGAGAGAGAGAGAGAGAGAGGGGGGGAGGGAGAGAGAGAGGGGGGGAGGGAGAGAGAGAGGGGGGAGGACAGGGAGAGAGAGAGAGGGGGACGGGGAGAGAGAGAGAGGGGGGACAGGGAGAGAGAGAGAGGGGGGACAGGGAGAGAGAGGGAGGGGGGACAGGGAGAGAGACGGAGGGAGACAGAGAGAGAGAGGGGGAACAGGGAGAGAGAGAGAGGGGGACAGGGAGAGAGAGAGAGGAGGGGGACAGGGAGAGAGAGAGAGGGGACAGGGAGAGAGAGAGAGAGGGGGGGACAGGGAGAGAGAGAGAGGGGGACAGAGAGAGAGAGAGAGGGGGGGGACAGGGAGAGAAAGAGAGGGGGGACAGGGGGAGAGAGAGATAGGGGGGCAGGGAGAGAGAGAGGGGGGGACAGGGAGAGAGAGGGAGGGGGGACAGGGAGAGAGAGGGAGGGGGGACAGGGAGAGAGAGGGAGGGAGACAGAGAGAGAGAGGGGAACAGGGAGAGAGAGAGGGGGACAGGGAGAGAGAGAGAGAGAGAGAGAGAGAGAGAGAGAGGAGGGGGACAGGGAGAGAGAGAGAGGGTGAGACAGGGAGAGAGAGAGGGGGAGGACAGGGAGAGAGAGAGAGGGGGACGGGGAGAGAGAGGGGGGGACAGGGAGAGAGAGAGGGGGACGGGGAGAGAGAGGGGGGGACAGGGAGAGAGGGGGACAGGGAGAGAGAGAGGGGGGACAGGGAGAGAGAGAGAGGGGGGGCAGGGAGAGAGAGAGGGGGACAGGGAGAGAGAGAGGGGGACAGGGAGAGAGAGAGGGGGGGACAGGGAGAGAGATAGGGGGCAGGGAGAGAGAGAGGGGGACAGGGAGAGAGAGGGAGGGGGGACAGGGAGAGAGAGGGAGGGAGACAGAGAGAGGGGGGACAGGGAGAGAGAGAGAGGAGGGGAACAGGGAGAGAGAGGGGGACAGGGAGAGAGAGAGAGAGGGGGGACAGGGAGAGAGAGAGGGGGGCAGGGAGAGAGAGAGAGGGGGGGACAGGGAGAGAGAGGGGGACAGGGAGAGAGAGGGGGACAGGGAGAGAGAGAGGGGGGAACAGGGAGAGAGAGAGAGAGAGGGGGGACAGGGAGAGAGAGAGGGGGGGAACAGGGAGAGAGAGAGGGGGGGACAGGGAGAGAGAGGGGGGGACAGGGAGAGAGAGAGAGGGGGAGGACAGGGAGAGAGAGAGAGGGGGAGGACAGGGAGAGAGAGAGGGGGAGGACAGGGAGAGAAAGAGGGGACAGGGAGAGAGAGAGAGGGGGACAGGGAGAGAGAGGGAGGGGGACAGGGAGAGAGAGGGAGGGGGGACAGGGAGAGAGAGGGAGGGAGACAGAGAGAGAGGGGGGGGACAGGAGAGAGAGAGGGGGGGACAGGGAGAGAGAGAGAGAGAGGAGGGGGACAGGGAGAGAGAGAGAGAGAGAGAGAGAGAGAGGGGGACAGGGAGAGAGAGAGGGGGGCAGGGAGAGAGAGAGGAGGGGGACAGGGAGAGAGAGAGAGAGAGGGGGGGGCAGGGAGAGAGAGGGGGACAGGGGGAGAGAGAGAGAGGGGGGGGGACAGGGAGAGAGAGAGAGAGAGAGAGAGAGGGGGGACAGGGAGAGAAAGAGGGGGACAGGGAGAGAGAGAGGGAGGGAGACAGAGAGAGGGGGAACAGGGAGAGAGGGGGACAGGGAGAGAGAGAGGGGCAGGGAGAGAGAGAGGGGGGCAGGGAGAGAGAGAGAGGGGGGCAGGGAGAGAGAGAGGGGGGCAGGGAGAGAGAGAGGGGGGACAGGGAGAGAGAGAGAGAGAGAGAGAGAGAGAGAGAGAGAGAGAGAGAGAGAGGGGGGGGGGCAGGGAGAGAGAGAGAGAGAGAGAGAGAGAGAGAGAGAGAGAGAGAGGGGGGGGAGAGAGAGAGAGAGAGGGAGGGGGGACAGGGAGAGAGAGAGAGAGAGAGAGAGAGAGAGAGAGGGGGGGGGAGGGAGAGAGAGGGGGACAGGAAGAGAGAGAGAGGGGGGAACAGGGAGAGAGAGGGGGGACAGGGAGAGAGAGAGGGGGACAGGGAGAGAGAGAGAGAGGGGACAGGGAGAGAGAGAGAGGGAGACAGGGAGAGAGAGAGAGAGAGAGGGGGACAGGGAGAGAGAGAGAGAGAGAGGGGGGGAGGGAGAGAGAGAGGGGGGGAGGGAGAGAGAGAGGGGGGAGGACAGGGAGAGAGAGAGAGGGGGACGGGGAGAGAGAGAGAGGGGGGACAGGGAGAGAGAGAGAGGGGGGACAGGGAGAGAGAGGGAGGGGGGACAGGGAGAGAGACGGAGGGAGACAGAGAGAGAGAGGGGGAACAGGGAGAGAGAGAGAGGGGGACAGGGAGAGAGAGAGAGGAGGGGGACAGGGAGAGAGAGAGAGGGGACAGGGAGAGAGAGAGAGGGGACAGGGAGAGAGAGAGAGGGGGGGCAGGGAGAGAGAGGGAGGGGGGCAGGGAGAGAGAGGGAGGGGGGCAGGGAGAGAGAGGGAGGGGGACAGAGAGAGAGAGAGGGAGGGGGACAGAGAGAGAGAGGGAGGGGGACAGAGAGAGAGAGGGAGGGGGACAGAGAGAGAGGGGGGGACAGGAAGAGAGAGAAGGGAGGGGGCAGAGAGAGTTGTCCGGGTCTGGTCAGTGACAGTGCTCAGCTCACACACTTGAATGGTGCAGGAGAGGCTTTAATGTGGCTGTCGACTACTTGCTTAATCTTCCCGCTCCTCTTGCTCTTCATCGATGTAACGCACAGGCAGGGAGAGAGGGGCGGGAAGCGGTGTGTCACAAGCTGGCTCATTTACAGCTGAACATAGCAGTGT